>NC_057795.1:633295043-633300954 GCF_018294505.1 Triticum aestivum | reverse complement strand
CAGTCGCGACTCCAGGACGACGAAAAGCGCCGGTTCGGCCCTTTTTTTCGCCCGGCGGCCGCAGGCCGAACCCGGCGCGCTGGGGCCGCTTCGGGGCTCCGGCGCAAGGGAAAAGCGCGGCTGGCCCACGCCGTCACGTGAAAAGTCAAGATTTCCTTCCCCGACTCGCCTCCCACCCCCCGCGCTCTCAGCCGCCACTAGGTATATCCCGGCGCCGCCCCGCCGCCCTTCACCGGTAAATAGCCATTCCCCGCAGGAAAAATAGCAGAGGTTCGCCGCGGCAGCCCCTCCGACACCAGCTGGGCGTTTCCGGCCGCTGTTTCCGGCCGCGGAGGGGCAGTTTAGCGGCGGGTGCACGCTCACCGTGCGCAAGGTGTTCGGCGATTTGCCTGCCCCGGCGATGGACTCGGATGACGAGGAAGTGCTCACCGCGCTGCTGGAGGAGGAAGCCGAGGCCAACGTCCAGGAAGAAGAGCATCTCATGGTGCTCGCCGCCCTCGCTCAGCTGCTGGCGAGCAATGAAAAGCCGCAGCAAGGTGGCTCGGCGCCGGGGCGGGTGAAAGCAAAGAACCGGCATCGTCTCGAAGGCTACTGCATGCTCTACTCCGACTACTTCGCCGATGCTCCACTTCACGGCGACTGAACATTTCGGCGCCGTTATCGGATGAGCAGAAAGCTTTTCCTCCGGATTGTGAATTCCATCTGGAGTTCGACAACTACTTCAAATGCAAGATGGATTGCACCAGCAAACTTGGATTCACCTCCATCCAGAAATGCACGACAGCGATGAGGATGCTTGCATACGGAGCTCCCGGTGACTCACAGGACGACTATGGGCGCATGGTCGAGTCCACCAGCCTAAAGTGTTTCTACAAGTTCTGTCGGGCAGTGATGGCAGTGTTTGGACCGCAATACTTGAGAACACCCAATGCGGAAGACACTGCTCGGATCCTAGCACAGAATGCAGCAAGAGGATTTCCTGGGATGCTTGGAAGCATCGACTGCATGCATTGGAAATGGAAGAATTGACCATTTGCTTGGCAGGGGATGTACAAAGGCGCCAAAGGCGGTTGCAGTGTGGTACTTGAGGCGGTGGCCACACAGGACCTCTGGATTTGGCACTCCTTCTTTGGTATGCCAGGAACTCACAATGACATCAACGTGCTGCAGTGCTCTCCTGTCTTTGCCAAGCTTGTTGAAGGTCATTCTCCTCCGGTGAACTTTGAGATCAATGGGCGGCACTACAACAAGGGGTACTATCTAGCTGATGGCATCTATCCGAGATGGTCGACATTTGTGAAGACCATCAAAAACCCTGTGCCTGGAGGCAAGAACGCATGGTTTGCGAAGATTCAGGAGGCTTGCAGGAAGGATGTCGAGCGGGCATTTGGTGTGCTCCAATCTCGATTTGCTGTTGTCCGGTACCCCGCTCAGACCTGGTCGAAAGATCAAATGTGGGAGATCATGACCTGCTGTGTCATCTTGCACAACATGATCATTGAGAGCGAGCAGGAAGAGCCAGTGTTTGACACTGAACCATACCACAGGCAGGGTCCTCTTGCCCAAGTTGATCACCAACTACCGGCAACCTAGATTGCCTACCTCAGTATGCGTCAGGAGATCCGAGACCCACAGGTGCATCATCGACTACAGGAATCAGCTACTTTGCCATCAGCCACGGCGGACGGCAAAGGCATGGATGACGGACGGCAAAGTACGGGACGGCAAAGATCTGATAGAGCACCTATGGAGGCTCAAGGGCGACACCGGGCGCGACGTGTGATGAAATATGATTTCTTTTATTTGTTGAACTATATAATTTGTATTGAACTATTTGTTGTTGTACTATTTTGTTGAAGTATTTGAATTTCTGTGATGAAATATGTGTAAAAAAATATTTATGTTGATAATTGAACGCCGAGCCACGGCGAACATGGGCCTATTCTCGTCCATATGGGTCTTTTTCGCCGAAATGGGACTTCAAAAATGGGACAAAATCGGCAACTGGGGGCGACGACTGGGCGCAAAACCGGCTCCAGCGCCGAACGAGTCGCCGGCTCGCCCCTAGGGGCGATTTTTATGCGCCTGGGGGGTCGAACCGCTGGAGATGCTCTAAGATGCAGAGAAGATGAGGCAGCTAGCAAAACAAAACAACTAAGGCCCCGCTTGGTTCCTCGTTTTAGGGCCCAATACACCTGTAAAATATACCCCTATAAAATAAAAACGGATGGGCCTGTCGTTGGTGCTTGGCATGTCGTTTTTGGGCTGTAAGTTTTATACTGGTTTTCTCGTTTACACCCGTATCGGGCCGGTATCCGATACAGACCAGAGGCCGTCGTTTTTCCCCCACCTCGCCTCTCGCTCGAGACCTAGATCGAGTTGCGCCGCCGGGAGGCGCCGGCGCTGGTGTCCACGAGGAGGTCAAGCGACGGCGTTCGCGACGGCGACGTGGTGAGGCGCAGAAGACGGTGGCCACGACGGGGTTTAGACGCGCCGACGACGGCGACTCGTTCCTGGCCACGACGGTGACGGCGACTCGTTCCTGGCCACGACGGTGACGGCGACTCGCTCCTGGCCGCGACGGCGACGCTGGCCGGCAGTCGTGACCTGACCGTGACGGCGAACCGCTCATCCTCCTCCGCTCCACCAAGGTATCCTCCCTCCTCCTCTGCCCCCTTCCTATCCCTTCCCCAGTCATCCGGCGGCGGAGTACTCCTTGGCGACGTGGCCATCCTGCTTGGTGATGATTAGACCGAACCCTCCTATCAGTTAACAGCTGCTGCCAAAGTTTCACAAGAATTCAGTTTCGTCAGGCGTAGGGTAGTTAGTTCCGTCAGTTAAAGTTCAGTTTGATCAGGGAAATAAGCCAAGCTTCATTTAGTTGTTACAGTGCAGTTTAAGCTGCTGTCAAAGTTCAGATTGATCGGGGAATAAGCCAAATGATCTGGTAGTTAGCTGCTGTCAAAGTTCAGTTTGATGTAAATCTAGAAATACTGATAAACAAACAGATGAACAGTGATCCAATGAGTTGCTTTTGTCTGTCCAAGATGTTTTTGATCGGTTGAAGATAGTGCCCAAAGTTCCTTGCAATAGATAATGTGTTTGGTCATGTTAAGCTAGTTTGTCGTTGTTCATATACTATGGGCCTGCTTCGTTTAAATAACATGACTGATGCATGGAATAACAACAGAAGCTTGCTAACAATCCATGCCCTGATGTGTATGCTATATAGATAGACAAAGTTTTTTTGCTTATTTATTTTATTCTCTTCTCGCTAGATAATGGATACAAGTAATCATGCTGATGGTTATCACGTACTGATTCGGAGGAGGAGGAGATGATGTTTCTTGTCTTTCCGACATTATATTGTATATCTTCTAGGAGAGAAAAGATTCCATACAACACATCAATTCTTACGGGAGCTAAGTATATCCGGGAAATATTGGATGGCCACCCTCAATGGTGCCTTGGTATTCTTAGGATGGAATCCCACAAGAATTCAGTTCGTTAGCTGCTGTCGAAGTTCAGATTGATGTAAACCTAGAAATACTGATAAACAAACAGATGAACAATGGTCCAATGATTTGTTTATGAACAGGGTCCAATAAACTTCCATGGGTTTATGAATAGTTCATCTGTTTTCTTTGTCCAGTTGTGCAAATAGAATGCTAACTAAGTTGGGCCTGTTTGATAAGTTATATAACTGCAGCACCTATTATTGCTACTAATATCATTGGCTCATTGCTGCCTTTGTGCAATGCAGAACTGTTAAGAGTGATTTGGAGGATTCAAGATTCTGTGAAGCTCTTTTGACATTTAAAGCTCAGAACTGAAGGTACTTAATAAACTCAAAAGCATTCAGTCCAGCTTGTGTGTGTGTCACTGATTTATTCTTCATTGTTTTGCGCATGTGCTTGTCTATATACATCTATACTCAACTGTTACATCAATCAATAAAAGTATGGTAATATCTTTTCATGTTACACTAATCTCGTTATCTTGATGTGCTAGTGCTCCTTTTATTCCAATGTCATAACATAGATTATATATACTACTGTGTTTACTTTGAAGGAGAGTTGCGAGTATTTATTTTGTAATCTCTTCTCGCTAGATAATGGATACGAGTAACCATGATGATGGATATGAGTCATGTACTGATTCTGAGGAGGAGGAGGAGGAGGAGATGATGTTTCTTGTCTTCCCGACAATATATTGTATATCTTCTAGGAGGGAAAAGATTCCAGTGAACACATCCATTCTTACGGGAGCTAAGTATATCCGAGAAATATTGGATGGCCACCCTCAACGGTGCCTTGATATTCTTAGGATGGAATCCCATATCTTCCAACTTCTATGTGACCATCTTAGATCCAAAAATCTTCTAAAAAATTCAAAAGGAGTCAGTGTTGAAGAGCAACTAGGGATGTTTATGTACATGCTATCCAGGAATGCGAGTTATCGTACGTTGACTGATAGGTTTCAGCACAGTCCTGAAACGGTGCATAGGCATATCAATGGATGCTTCAACGCTATGAGATCATTGGCATTTGACCTTATCAAGCATAGTTCGCTAGATACTCATTGGAAAATATCAACAAATCCCCAGTTTTGGCCTTTCTTTGAGGTACACGCCATCCCTTGCTATGTACTTTAGGAATTTATATCCTCCCTTAGTATAACACATATAGTAACCATAGCTTGTTTAATGCAGAACTGCCTAGGGGCAATAGATGGGACACATATAGTAACCATAGCTTGTTTATCATTTTTGCATTCAAAATCATATAGACCTGCTGCTGTCTAGAACATCTTTTCTTACTTAAGATGTTGTTTATATTGCTGCCATGTTGTTTCTTCATATCGGTGTTTTTTGAAAAATAATATGGTTTCTTTAAATTTAGTGACATGCTATGGCTACCTTGTACCATCTGGCTCCCCTTGGTAATTCAGGATTTTGTGCTAATCTTTTTGACATACATGGTTGTTCTTGACATGTGTGGCTGGTATCCTTCATAGAGCACAAAGTGTTCTTACATAGCTAATGTTTTTCAATTTTTTTTCTTTTCAGGATGTCCTTTCACATGATTCTATGATTACCCGAGTCCATGAAGCAATCAATAATATTCCTGAAATACTTTATGTCTAAGCGCACAATGGTTGAACAATTGCCTCAATAAATTTGGTTATGTAGCATGCGGACGAGACGAGACAAGTATGCCTCGATAAATTTGTAATTTAAACTACTGACTTTGAGCACTATGAGTTATCGGAACTATGTTCAAATGGATGATTGCAAAAATATTATCCTTTTTTTGATGTGGTTGTACTGTTATATAAATAAAAAATTTAGCTCATTTTATACATGTGCAATTTGTGTGGAAGTGCAGTCTGTGCTATTGAAAATTCTGTACGTGTGTATTAGAAAGTCTGTGCTGTTGAAAAGCTATACATTTGGGTGCCATGCATATTTGAACATATATATAGTGCTGCAACTTGGGCGCCATGTATATTTTACAACCGAATTGAAACTGGAGCCAACTTACAGGGGTGGCAGAAAAACAACATTCCAAGCGGAGGCTAGAAGCGGAATGGAAATACAACCCTGTGGCATGTATTTGGTTTGAGACTAGTATAATACAGGTGTAAAATGTTACAGGGGTGGCAGAAAAACAACATTCCAAACGGGGCCTAAACGAGAACGTTGTGAAGAAGAGAGGACGTACATACATACAGAGTTTGCCACCAAGGATGTGGGCGACGTCCCCGAGGCGGGGTGCAGGACGCGCTCGGCGCAGAGGTGCCTGCCGGAGGCCTCCGCCGCTTCGAAAACCCGGCGGAGGGCAGGTCAGGGTCGCTCGCGAGCCGCGACGGGGAGGCGGTCGGCCTAGCGGTGGAGGCGCGTCCGCTATCG
>NC_057795.1:633230944-633294760 GCF_018294505.1 Triticum aestivum | reverse complement strand
GGCGGCAGGAGTGGCGGACGGCCCCGGCGCCAGCGAGAGAGGGGATCGAGCCAAGCCAGCGCTGGCTATCTGGCTTGCTCATGTCTGTAACGGCTTGGCAGACAAGCCGTCCCGAGCCGACTCAGTTTTTTGGAAATTGTTTGTCACAAGCCGAGCCACAGCTAGCCTCGGCTCGAATTTTCCCGAGCTTCGCCGTCGATTCAATACAGACGGCACCAGTTCTCTTCTAAAGAAAAAGCAAATACATGCATTTTTTTTTGAGGAATAAGCAAATACATGCATGATATGTTAAGTTGCACTCAACGATCGGCCTAGGCCCATGGTTTTTTCTGGGCCGTAACAGACGAGTAGAATATTCAGCGTGTTAATGGCCCAAAGCTACATGGGCCCAACTAGCACTGGGTCCACTAAAGGCCCAACTAAACTTTTGCCGAATATAGGCCCATATAAGTTGTGGGCCTGGCGCAAAGTGTGAAGGCCCCACTGGCCTTTCAGGCCCAAAAAAGTTGTAGGCCGGCCCAATTGTGGCCCGCTAAAAAGCAGGCCAGTTAGAGGCAAATGTTTCGGCCCGGTCGACTACATCAAATTTTCTTCGATTTTTTCACATAGCGAATGATGGTAGTAACTAGTAGGAATTAAGAAGCTCTGGTGCATATATAAAGTTGAAAAATACATCAACTCGATTCCCAAACTTGTCTATGGGAGCAAACGTTGCAAATTCTATTTTATGACGCTTTTGCGTGGCGCCAATGTGACATCGGGTTCATTGTCGGTGGCTTCTAGAAGCGGGCAGGAGTGTTTTTTTTTTTGAAAAAACCCAAAATTTGTACCGAATCTCAAACCCTAAGTAGGCGACAGCGATGGTGTGGGTATTCTGGTCGGTGACCCTTGTGATCGAGGAGAACGTTCGCGGAGGTGGGTGGCAAATACAAACGCAATCTCGAGGTGGTGTGCGACCCCCAACTCTCAAATCCCTATTAGGATGGGCGCGCCAGTAAACCAAAGCTTGAGAAGGAGAAGCCATGGTACAAGGTTCACCTTGGAGGTGTACTGCAACCCCAAAAAATCCTCGTGCGTGCTCAATTCACCCTCTCTCTCTCTCTCTCTCTCTCTCCCTCCCTCTCGGTGGTTTGTTTGATGGTGTATTGTAAATGAATGGGAGAAGGATTTGATTTTTTTTAGGATGACGAGCTCGCCAACTTCGACTTTGGTTTGTCGCAATACTAGCTTGATCCTTATTACAATGAAGTAGAGCGTAGTGTACATAAGTGCGACCACCTGCTAGACCAAGCTCGCCGTGTGTGCAATCCTTGGACGCCATGGAGGCATACGAGGAGCCAACCATGTTAGAGCAAAAGAAAACCTTGTATTGGCACCCCAGAAACCTTTTACGACGGTCACCGACGTATTTGCCTAAAAATGCCATTACACCACTTCCCTCAAAGAAAAAGAAAAGATGTCATTAGACAACAACTTGTCACGCCATAGGCTTATTTGTGATATACGCTCTTCTTTTTGCTACTACCGCCTCATCCACTTATTCTACATAGCCTCCCTCTTTGCTTTGCTCATCCATTGACACACAACACCTCCTCGATGTCCAGCCATCATCGGTTACCATCAACCATCTAGATCGTTGGCCAACCCTTCTCCCTGCCCTCATTCTCTACCCTTGCTCCTCATTTGTTTCATCTTCTTCCTCGTCATTGATATATCTGCCTCGATCCCAAACACTATGGACCACATGTTTGAAACATATAGAATGGAAATTCATCACATCACATGGATATTTCATTTTTATGTAAGAAAAAAAAGCAAAACGTAGAAGGAAGTGACTGGCCTGACATGTGGGGCCAACAGGAAATCCCTATCCAAGATTTCAAGGCTAAAAAAAAAATTCCAAAAATAAAGGGGAATTGAAAATTCATGCTCCTCGTCCTCGAGCCCATTCCCTTCCCCTCTCTCGCCGCCTGCTTTGATTGGATCGAAAAACAAAATCGTCGCTCCCACCAAAACCCAATCCCCAATCCGCCGAAACCCTAGCGGCGACGAACGGGAGGCCGTAGCCGGGGGATTCCAGCGCTCCGGCGAGATGGATTTGGATCTGTGGATCGTCAAGGTCAAGGAGGGGCAGCACCTCGCCGAGCACGAGCTCCAGTCCCTCTGCGAATACGTACGGCCTCTTCCCCCTGCCCCCTTCCGATGCCCCAACCCCGCCGGCTTCCCCTCCGGCGTTTCGCCACCGTCCGGCGCCGCCGCCTGGCCTAGGTGCCGGAGGTCTCAGTGGTGCGGCTCTACTCTGCTGTTCAGTGAGCTGAGCTGAGTGGCTGATGCTCTTGTGTGTGTGATGATGAAACCATTTCAGGTGAAGGAGATCCTCATCGAGGAGTCCAACGTGCAGCCGGTCAACAGCCCCGTGACGGTGTGCGGCGACATCCACGGCCAGTTCCACGACCTCATGAAGCTCTTCGCCACCGGCGGCCATGTCCCCGACACCAACTACATTTTCATGGTCTCTGGCTCCGCTGTCCGTTTGGTGGTTTATACTGGACTGGCCATCCTGGTTGCTGAACTGAGCTTGTGTTGACTTGCAGGGCGACTTTGTGGACCGCGGGTTTAACAGCCTCGAGGTCTTCACCATTCTCCTGCTTCTAAAAGCTAGGTATGCCATTGAATGTCTGCTGGGGCAGTTAAATGACTGTACTTGCTCCGCACATTTATCATGTAGGTACTTGAACCTCATTAACATAGTACTTTATGATGTGCTGTTTAATTTGCTCCTTTTCCCAAACAGCACCTTCATAGTTTTCCAATGTTGTTTTAGCTTGCTGTCATCGGTAATTCAGTAGTATGCTGTAGTCAGTGATTCAGCACTTGTGAGTTCATATGTAACTTTGCTAGGATGGTTGTCTCCACCTAAGGGATGTTTGAACATTCAGGAAGCTAAACTTGATACCCCTTCGCTGTAGAATGGAACCACTGCTTCATGCTTAATGAAATTTCTCAGCATTAACATACTTGCTGACTCCATATTCGACAATGGTTAACACCGCATATTTCTGTTCGAATCCAGTTTATTTTCTTCACACTTGAAGAGTAATTTCAATTCCTCGCAAAACAAAAAGAAGACTTGCTTTCAAATAGCTTGGTATCACGACAAAATTATTTTTCTATTTATTTAGTTTCATAATTATCATTAGGTATCCTGGCCACATAACCCTTCTGCGTGGAAACCATGAAAGCAGACAGTTGACGCAGGTACAATCATTTTGTAATATTCAAATGCTATTTCTTTTCTCAGTTTTTTAGTTTGTCTCACGTGCTTCTTTTCTAACTGGAACTAGAATCTCTCTTATTCTATTTGCTTTGAAGCTTTATGCTGGTTAACCAATACTGTCATGTGTTGTGTGTATCCTAAGGTTTGTTTCTTTTTTCAGGTTTATGGTTTTTATGACGAGTGTCAGAGGAAGTATGGGAATGCGAATGCATGGCGGTATTGCACTGATGTTTTTGACTACCTTACTCTTTCGGCGATCATTAATGGCACAGTAAGTTACTTTGAGTAAACATGTTAAGTCCTAGGTTCACATGATGATAAGTCATACTTAGTGACATACTGAATATTTAGGTCCTCTGTGTTCATGGTGGCCTTTCACCTGATGTACGCACAGTTGATCAGGTTTGTCATTCTATTCACTTTTGGCTCATATTTCTGAATTGATGCTTTCATTTACACTGCTGTGGTGAAATCATGATTTAAGATATAGTTATCCATATTTTCATGTGTCAAATTAATTCTTGTACTTCATTTATGATTTATTCAATTAGTTCAATCATCTAATTTCCCTTTGAGTAGCTTCCTATGTTGTTTGAAGTGTGTACCAGTAGCATCATCAAAAAATACATGGCTCCTAGTGTACTATAATACTCCCATCTGTTGTCTTCATGTGGATTGTCTTCTGTTAGAGTCATCTTTGTTATGCTTGTTTATCTTTGGTGATAAAAATAGACTTCACACCGTACATATGTGGAAAGCGGTACTTCTGTGAAACTACTCACTAGGAGGAGAACTATGTGTATGTGATTTGATTTCCCTGTTATATGAGACTGGAGCGTTTAAGACAGTGCCCAGTGAAATACCAAACCAAAATTGCATATCTCATGAGTAATTTTAAATTTGTTGTGTCCAGATGCGGATAATTGATCGCAACTGTGAAATTCCTCATGAAGGACCTTTTTGTGATCTGATGTGGAGTGACCCAGAAGAGATAGAGACATGGGGTGTTAGTCCCCGTGGAGCAGGTTGGCTTTTTGGATCACGGGTGACAACCGAGGTATGGCATATTGCTCTTTTCATTTCAGGTTGTCTCCATATAAGGTTTTTACTGATGCTTGTTGTTCTGATGCAGTTTAACCATGTTAACAATCTTGAGTTAGTTTGTCGGGCTCATCAACTAGTCCAGGAAGGCCTAAAGTACATGTTCCAAGACAAGGGACTTGTAACTGTGAGCTCTCCGTTTACACATGTCGAATTGTCCGAGAACTTGCATGTAGTTCCAGATGCTCACTGTGTATTTCTGTATTTTTTTTTCCAGGTGTGGTCTGCACCTAATTATTGTTACAGATGTGGGAATGTTGCTTCCATACTAAGCTTCAGCGAAACTATGGTAGGTCATTCCATCATCACTACCAGACTTAGTTCTTCATTTGTGTTTTATGTACTTTATGTCTACTGCTGTCTTCGCCTGCAATAATTTGCTAGACATGCTTTATTGCCTTCAAAAATTTCAAGAATCCGTTCGTACTCATGCTTTGATAGGTTCCGTCAGAAACCTTCTTTAGTCTATCGGTGAGGTATATAGTGATAATTTCACTGTTTTGTATATGAACCCTGGAGCTTTTGATAGCATATCCAGATAGGGAACACAGGCTCCGGAGTAGTAGTACTAGTACTGCAGCACAAATTGCAACAGTTCCTGTTATGATTGATGAAGTCACTCCTGTATTTCTGTGTACTCTTGATATTGACAAACTAACAGTAATAGGAGTCTGAAGAAGTAACTTAGTCTAGAGTAAACAACCGAATAGAACCTGAGATTCTGAGAAGGAACAAACCATTCCAGCTCCCAAGCTGTAGACTTGTCAACAAACAAGCAAGTGTGGCTTGGTTGGTAACAAATGAACTCGTGCCTGCCATCTTTCCCTGATAAAGGGAAGCAGAGATCATAACAATAAATAATTACAACAATCTCCATTCAATTCCCTTGTGTGGCAGTACCTGATATGTTATTATCCATACCATGCTTTTCAGTCCTGTTAAAAAAAGGAGATTTGTTATGTCATCTTTTGTATCTTGATGATTTTATCGACCCTTTTAACTCCGTTGGCAGGAAAGAGATGTGAAGATCTTCAGAGACGGACGAGAACAACCAAATGCGAGGGCCGAGAAGTGCGGTCCCGTATTTCCTTTGACCTCTTTTGTACATTATTTTTTGGTGATTTTTTCACTTCTGGTGTTCATTGTTGTAGCTCCAGCCCACAGTGCATTCGGATCATCTGATGCATTTTGATTTCACCGCCTGTCTTAACCTGCTGTGTACAATAGATTACTGGGAGCATAGCTGCCAATTTGCCCCGTTTTTGTCCTTCATAGCCTGTCCACACCTAAGCTCACAATTCTGTATTTTAGAACCAACTTGTGCATTTCTAGAAGATATGATGTATGAACACATGGAGGAGGATGAAATATTGTTGTGTGTGCATGGCGTTGTATCTTGCTCAGCAGTCAGCTGAAGAACTCTGTTGCCATAGTTAAATTCCACGGCGAACCATGACATTTTTTTTTTCTGAAGCTTGTTTCATTTCTTGTGCGATGAAGCATAATGATTCAGTAACAGATGGGTCTTTTCCACGCTGGAAACCGCAATCTGTCTGGCAACGCAGATTCACTGAAATGTAAACAATACCGAACTGAAAAACCATAACGAAATCCTTCAACCGAGATGCGAATTCGCCAATTCACGCCTCGCGAATTCTTGGTGAACCACGACGGAGTGCTAGTTAGTCCCAAGCTGCCTCATTTCCAAACGCAGTCTAGTTCTCTCCTCCTAGTCTCATTGGCCCAGGAAGAGCAGAAAGCTCTTCTTCCGGACCATCGAAAACTCCACGTTTAGACGCTGTCACCAATGTAAAATAGCGTTATACTATGATGTAAAAAATCACCGCAGCGGCACGCTGTCGTCTGACTCCACGAGAAATCCCCCCGGGCTGGAGACAAACCCCGGCCAAATCACATTCACGCCGCTGTCAGGAGTGAGGCTGGCGGGAAGGAAGGCTTGGAGTTGCCATGCCTCGGTTTGTCACCACGCAGAAGCAAGAATGTATTTAGCCTGGCTGGCCTCCGTCGCTCCGAGCAAACGATGGCGGCGATGGAGGGCGGCGCGAGGGTCCGGACGGCGCGGGGCTACGGCGGCGGCAACGAGTCCGTGTCGGTGGGCGACGGCATGAGCATCTTCGGCCAGAGCCAGAGCCAGAGCATCGACGTGCGCCGGCGCGGCAAGCCCCGGCGGCGAGCCACGCTGCCAAAGGTCGTCAAGGTAGACAGACTTGCTCTCAGAGGCTCCGTCTCCATCCCAGTTCTTGGTGTTCGGCTTGTTGTACTGATGATATCCACCGTGGTGACTGCGTGCAGAACGTGTCGTATGATGTCAAGCAGGTGGCGAGGTCCGGCTCCGGCACCGATCGGCTGCCGCACCGGCGTCCGCCCGCCACGCCGGAGAAGGAGAAGGAGAAGGAGAAGGAGAAGGCGCGTGTGGACCCTGAGCTGTTCGCGGGCAAGACGCTGGAGCAGCTCGTGGAGCAGGCCCACGCCAAGGCGGGGTCGCACGGGCCGGACAAGGACAGAGCGCGCGTCGTCGCTGCCCCGGAGCCTGAGCTGCCGGCGGTCGTGGACAAGAAGCAGCTGGAGCGGCAGGGGTCTCGCAGGTCCGAGCTCCTCAAAGTGCCGCGCGCGAACGTTGCCGGCCTCGCTGTGGACGTCGGTGGCGCTCGGCCGGTGGAGTCGAGCGGCGGCGCGACGTACGCTGAGGTGATGCGCGAGCTGGACCGCGTCAAGAGGGAGCTGCGGGAGCTGCAGCGCGAGGTGAAGGCCGCGAGGGAGGCCAAGGGCGGCGTGGCCATGGCCGAGGAGGAGGCGTCGTCGGCGGCGACGAGGAGCCCTGGTTCGGTCGGCGCCCACGGCGCCAAGGAACGGGGCGCCGACCACGAAGCGAAGGAGGTGCGCGTCGCCTTTGAGCTCACCGGAGCCGGCCGGTCGTCTGCGAGAGATACAGAGGAAGAGGTGACGAGGTGGACGCCACCGACCATGGGGCTGCAGAGAGGCGCGGCCATGGGCCGGCAGAGCGTGTCGAGCGAGCTCGAGGCGTGGCTCACCGCGGCGAGCTCCGACGACAGACGGCTCCGCCACGGCTTCGGCCACTCCTCGGACTCGGAGATCACCGACGAGGGGCACGACAGCTCGCCGTCGCTGCAGGCGGCGGAGGCCAAGCTGGACATGGCGCGGGCGGAGCTGGAGTCCGCCAAGGGGGAGAGCCTCCAGTTCACGGCGTCCATGGAGCGCACGCGCACGGAGGCGGCGCGGCTCGCCGAGGAGATCGGCCGGCTGGAGGAGCAGGAGAAGAAGGCCGGCGCGCAGGTGCGGCAGCTGGAGGCCGCGCTGCGCGACGCCAAGTGCCGGCTGGGCGCTGTCACGGCCGCCGACGAGATGGCCGGCGAGATCCTGGCCGACCTGGAGGCGACCCTGCGGCAGCTGGAGGAGGAGACGGAGGCGGCGGAGAAGGAGAAGGCGCTGACGGAGCAGGAGGGCCAGGTCGTCCAGGACGACGCGGACAGCGTGGATGCCGAGGTCGCGGCCGCCGAGCAGAGGATCAGGGGTTCGATCAGGGAGCTGGAGGCGGCGAGGGCGTCGGAGGCCGCGGCGACGGAGAGGCTGAGGGCCGCCGTGGAGGGCGCGGCGGTGGAGAGGGCGTCCATGGCGCCGCGGAGGTCCGGGAACGTGACGCTCCCGCGGTTCGAGTACGAGTACCTGACCGGCCGCGCCGAGGTGGTCCGCGCGGTCGCCGACAAGAAGGTGGCCGCGGCGGCGGCGTGGGTGGAGGCGCGCCGGGCCGGCGAGAAGGAGATGATCATGCGCGCCGAGGCGATCGAGAGGGAGCTCGGGCTAGAATTACAGGCCGTGGACGACGAGAGCGTGGCGGGGCAGCAGAGGCCGCGCGACGGCCTGCAGCGCGCGCACACGTCAAGGAGAGGAGCCGTGATGGTGAAAGGCTCGTCGGCGGCGACATCATCAAGAAGGAAGACGCCACCATCGCCATCGCCGCCGCAGTCGCCACTGGCGCGGCACCCGCGAGGGCAGTCGTCCCTCGCCATAAGGAGCTACCTGAAGCTCGTCGGCGGGAAATGCACGAGGCCATGACTGGAGACGCAATTCAAGTCGACGCGGACAATATCATTTCTATATGCATGTGTGCCAGTGTATTCTTCTTACAACAACAATGCGCATATGCAGAGCATCAGAGGGGGCTGTACGAGCACAACTACGTATACAAGAACAAATACCCTTTCAGATACGATATGAAATACATGTATTATACCAGCTGAGGAAGAAAAATTGTGTGGCGTAGTGAGGGATGTATGATCTATCTTCATGGTTTTGAGACGGCGACCTTGCAAAGTGGGCAGGCGTTCTTCCGGGAGAGCCACTGCTTGATGCAGTGCACATGGTAGCCGTGCCCGCAGCTCAGCTTCCCGATCTCTTCGCTTGCTTCAAACTCTTCCTGAAAAATTGCAATAAGTTCATGTTAACTTGTGAAGAGCCGATGCTGATGTGACATTGTGACATGGGGACTGAATCGAAAGGAGGAAGTTCGTCGTCATACTTGGCAAATGCTGCAGCTCCGCTCCGTCTCTGTTGAGAAATGTTTGCGGTCGAACGGCAGGTGTTTGCCAACCCTAAGGCCGCGAACAATCTCGTCTTCTCGCAGCCCTGTGCTTACGTAGCCGATCCTGTCCTCGAGCGCGAGTAGCTCCTGTCAAATGATGCAACAATGTTCTTTGTTAAGTAAAGACAGTGGTGTGCAATCTTAAATCTGTTGCAGATGATGGGCAGCAGAAAGGGGGTACCTCGTAATTCATGTTATCGACATCGAGGCGCCAATCCTGATATTGATCATACATGCCCATTCTTCCCAACAGCAGTCTCGTTCGAAACATCATTATCTGAATGTTGTAAAGGATAATACTGGATGTTATATAGTACTCCCTCCGTCCGAAAATACTTGTCATCAAAATGGATAAAAAGGGATGTATCTAAAACTAAAATACGTCTAGATACATCTCCTTTTATCCATTTTGATGACAAGTATTTCCGGACGGAGGGAGTAGTAACAAATAACATGGGTTCAAAGTGCATGCTACATATCTCCATTAGCAGAAGTACTCAAGGGATCTAAAGAGCTTGTGGGTGACTGACAGTGAACTGGGACAACCTATGAAATGACCTGATGCCAACAACTAGTGTACTCCCTCCGTTCCTAAATATTTGTCTTTTTAGAGATTTCAAATGATTACCACATACAGATGTATGTAGACATATTTTAGAGTGTAGATTCACCCATTTTGCTCCGTATGTAGTCACTTGTTGAAATCTCTATAAAAAAATATATTTAGGAACGGATGGAGTAGAACAGAAGAAAAACAGCTCCATAACTGATTAGTACTAAAGTGGCACGACAGCGTTGTCTCAACAAGCAGGAAACTAGCAAAAAAATAATGTAGTACTCTGATCAAGAACTACTAGATACTCCTTCCGTTCAGTGTGTAGATTCAGTCATTTCAGCGACAGTTAATTCCGAACGGAGGTACGTAATATTTTTCTGTATCTGAAGTGCAGAACTCAAAACTACCACCGAAGGCCACTTTTTGACCAACGAACATGCAAGTTCATATTGTAAAGTTTACTTGCTCAGGCATTCAAATCCTTCAGTGTGCTCACCCCATTCTAAAAAATCACATTAAACAATGAACCAAGTTTACTTGCCCAGGCATTCAAAATCCTCCAGTGTGCTCACCCCATTCTAAAAACTCACATTAAACAACGAACCAACCATCCATCCCAGCAACATGGCAACTAGTTAACCAAAAGAATCAGCAACATGGTTGTTCAGCCCAGCCCAGCACAATGATTCATCATCTGTGTGTGTAAACACAGCAGGGAAAGGAAAGGGAAATCTGCATCCACACTCAAAGGGCTCCCTGCCTCTGCACCTAACATATCTACCACCATCACCTGCTCTCATGTGCCTCCATCCAATCCGCCGCGTGCCTGCGTTGCGTGTCGTATAAACATAACTACGTACCAGCCAGGGGTGATAAACTACTATACTGTACCAATCCTAGAGCTGCAACCAACCACTCCAGGTCCAGTATAGAACGTGTGAGTGAGGATCGTTTTGTAGGGTGGTACCATGTGAGTGAGTGAGTACCATGGCGTAGAAACAAAAATGCCAAATCAGCATGGACCATGGGCTGCATATGATGGGCTGCTAGTAGAGGAGTATAAGATTGAGCATGGACCCGCTGAGAGTCTGAAACTGTCTATGGTGGATGCTATGAGATTTGCCCAATCGGAATGGTTCTTGTGGAATGTGGAGGACCGGCCTATCGTGTACTACCAACAATGATGAAATGAATGCTGGATGGAAGTAGCGTACTGGTGTGAGCTTTTGTCGGTGAGGTTGTTCACGGGGTGGGGGGAATGAAATGGTGCTTGGAATGGAAGGGATGTTGGAGTGTACCTCTTCGTCGGTCCTGTCGTAGGGGTGGGCGTGGCGGTGGCGGCCTGAATGCGGGAGGTCGGCGTCGTGGAAGGGCATGTGGAAGCGCGGCGGCGAGTCCATGAAGGAGGTGGATATGTGCTCCCGCATGGTGACCCTGCGCGCCCGCTGCTCCGCGGTCCTCTGTTAACCGGAAATCGAAACTCGATTCAGAACGGGATGGAGATTCAGTTGGATTTCGGAAGAGGAGCAAAATTCGTTCGAAGTTTCAGCAAGGAGAGACGCAAGCTAGGCATCTCCACATCTGAAAATCATTTAGAAGCAAGGAGAAGGCAGTACAAACCTCCCGGTGTCGCCTCTCCCCGTCCCCGCGGCGGCCGGGAGCCGCCGTGTGGTGGTGGCGCGCGACGACGCAGTCGACCGAGGACGCCTCGGCGGCGAAGGGAATCCCCGGGGTGCAGGTGCACCACACGTCCCCAGCAGCCGCGACGCCGCCTCCTCCGCCGCCCGCGACCCTCGCGCCCCTCCTCTCCCTCCGCCTCCGCCGCCGCTGCTGCCGGCTCGCGCGCCACTCGTCGTCGTCCTCCTCCTCCCCTTCCCCCTCCTCTTCCGCGGCCGGGCGCACGGAGGCCGAGGCGGCGACGGGCGCGTGGGCCCGGGACGCGGCGGCGGACGCGCAGCCGAGGTCGCGCAGGCGCAGCGCGAGCCACTGCTGCTGCTTGCCCCGCGGCGCCTCCTCCTCGGGCCCCCGCGGCGGGGGAGAGGAGGACGAGGAGGCGCCCTCGCCCCGCGCGAGCAGCACCCGCAGCGCCACCCGGCGCCGCTCCGCCGACGCGCCGTCGCGGGCCATCGGAGCGGAGCAGGCTCCCTTTGGGCGCGGCGCTCGTGCGGCTCTGACTGACTGCTCGCGGTAGGGTAGGTGCGGCGGGCGGGGGCAGTTGGTTGGTTATTCACTTATTTGGGAGGGACGGGCAGAAGAGAGGAGAGCAGGCCGCCGATGGACTAGAAATAGGGAGGAGCGGTCGTCGGCCCGTCGGCGTTGTGCGGGGTGCCGTTGGATCCTGATCGGACGGGCGGGGACCGGGCCCTGGGGCGCTGGGCGGTCCACGGGGGGTCAGTGGGTCAAGGAAAGCAGCTGAGGCGGCGCTTGAACGGAAGAGTAGGCTCCCCCTGCGTTCTGCTTTGGTGGATAAGGATTAAGGAGGAAGATTCTTAATTAGGCTCGTGCCTGCGTCTGAGGCCAACTCCACAGCAGAACCCGATTTTGTCCGGTTTTGTCCGTATGGGGCAAAATCTGGCCCAACGGACACACCCAAACGGACAAGGACGTCTGTTCGCGTCCGTTTTTGTCCGTCTTAATCCCAAACCTAGACCAAAATTGAGCCACGAACGCTCTCGAATGGACAGAAAACGAATGATCTTCTCGTCCGCTCCCGTCCGCCCCTGTCCGTCCTCTGGCCCACAATCAGTGAGACGAGAGCTACCGCGCGGCCTGCGGGACGGGACGGAGAGCAGCAAGGACGGGGCGGGGTGGCGCGGCCAGCCCGGCGCGGCGCGGCGCGGGCGCGGGGGCGAGGCCAGCCCGGCCGGCGAGGAGCGGTCGCAGGCCAGCCCGGCGCGGCAGAGGAAAGGGCGGCCACAGTCTAGGGCTCTGGGGTGTGCGCGAGGCGGCATAGCAAGCTCGGGGCGAGGCGGGACGGACCGTTTTTGGGGTGCCAGGGGCCTTCTGCGCGTTGGGCACCAATGACCCATACTACTGTCCGCCCTCCGGACGTCCGCCAAAAAATCGCACCCTAAACGGACAAAAGCGGACGTCCGGATGGGGTCTAGCGCTGGAGTTGGGCTGATTGGGGTGATTGAGCCGTCCACCTCACCTCTCCCTTTCGTCGACCAAACCAACCGTGGCAGCATCGATGAGATGATGGACGCTGCGCGGCAGGCAGGGAAGCCAATCAGTCGACCGGTTTGGCTCTGCATTGTACTAGTATTTGCATGCAATCATCAGATGGGATGGGATGGGACTGGGCGTGCGCGTCATCGTCTTCAGACGTCCTCTCTTTGTGGGCTACTGTACTGCCTACTCATCCTAATTCTGACTCGGAACCTGGAATTAACTACGCCTCGCTCTCCACGCTTTTCTTCTAATATACTGTATATAAGAAGAAGAAAAAGAGGACATGCATGAAAAAAATGTAAAAAGGAGGCAAACATGACAAAAAATTAAAATAAAAGACAAGTTTGATAAGGAATAAATAGTGATGAAACAGGTATCAATACCTATGACATGTATGGCAAGAAATAGTGATGAAATAGGGGCGCAAGTACCTGAGTCAACAGGAGACCATAAAAAAAAATCATTTGCAGACAAAAAAACCTATTTTTATGATTACAAAATCATGTATCTTTTTAACAACATTTTTAACTCTTCATGTATTTAAGAAATAGCTATAAATTCTCAGATTATAAACAATTTTTGCAAAATTAAGAGTGTGTGGTATTTTTTTTTCTCCCGTTGCAACGCACGGCCCGTTTTGCTAGTGTGTACATACGTATAGTTCTCAGTTCCGGTTTAGAGAACATTCTAGAATGTTCTCAGCCAGTTTTACCAGTTAAAGGTTCCTATCCAGGTTTCTACTCTTTTTTTTCTTCTTTTCAAGTTTATTTATTAAAAAGAATGTTGATAATAATAAAAAATACTTGTTTTGAAACATTTTCATGATTAAAGAAAACAAAGTGTTCTCCTTTTCCAAAACTATTCACATACTCAAAAAATGTTTGCGTTTTCAAAAATTGGCTCGTGTTTTTAAATATTTGTTTGGGAGTTTCAAGAAATGTTTCAGTTTTATCGCATATTCAAAAAATGTTCATGTTTCTAAAAACTGTTCTTTTGTTTTTCGAATTTTGTTAGTAGGTTTAAAATAATAAGACCGCTTAAAAATCACATATTAGTAAAATATATCTTATTTTTAAAAATCCGTTTGCGTTAATTTTTTTGAAAAAAATCACATATCAATAAAATGGTCGTTATTTTTGAAAAACTGTTTGCTTTTTAATTTTTGTATTTTCAAAAATAGTGATAATAAAACAAAAAATATTGGCATTTCCAAAATTTCTTGTGCATTTTCAATTTTTTGTTCAGGGGTTCAAAAAAAATGTCCGTATTTTCATATTTCGTTTGGGAGCTTCAAAAATTGTTTGAGTTTTCAAAAGAATCTTCAAACTTTTAAATGTATTGGCGATTTTAAAAAGTGATAAAAATGTTTCTCGCTGCTTTGTATTCTTTAAATGGCCACCAGATAAACTGGCTAGCTATGCGCACGCACCAGCTAAAGGTCCTGTGTTAAATTCCGTTCTGCGCTACAGTGACTATTTGTAGGAAAACGCAGCAAATAGGAGCTCCCCAATAGGCATGTTCTGCTTTTTTTCTTTTCTTTGATTGGGCCATGATACATCTGTAATGTATGTGTAATTTTTGATTGTTTCATGCTATTATATTATCAATCTTGAATGTTTTATGTTCAATTATATGTAATTATATAAATATTTTAGGACTAACCTATTAACCTAGTGCCCAATGCCAATTGTTGTTTTTTGTTTGTTTGTTTTCGCTTTTCAGGAAATCAATACCAAATGGAGTCCAAACGCTATGAAACTTTTTGACAATTTTTCTGGCCAAAGAGACTCTAGAAGCTTCGGGAGAAGACCCGAACAATCACGAGGGAGCGACAAGATTAGGAGCCGCGCCCCCAGGCAGAAGCCCTCTCCATATCTGAAAATCAACCAGAAGCAAGGAGAAGGTATTACAAACCTCCTGGTGCCGCCTCTCCGCCTCTCCGTGGAGGCCGGGAGCTATCGTGGGGTGGCGCGCCACGACGCAGTCGACCGAGGACGCCTCGGCGGCGAAGGGTATCCTGGGGTGCACGTGCACCACACGTCCCCAGCAGGACGCGACGCCGCTTCCTGCACCACCCACGCCCCTCCTCTCCCTTCGCCTACGCCGCCGCTGCCGGGCCTCACGCCACTCCTCCGCCTTCTTCGCGTCCGGGGCCGGGGGCACGCTGGCAGAGGCGGCGACTGCTACGTCTTGAGCTTGCGTTGGTTTTCCTTGAAGAGGAAAGGGTGATGCAGCAATAGTAGCGTAAGTATTTCCCTTAGTTTTTGAGAACCAAGGTATCAATTCAGTAGGAGGCTCCTCAAAAGTCCCACGCACCTACACAAACAAACAAAGAACTCGCAACCAACGCAATAAAGGGGTTGTCAATCCCTTCACGGCCACTTGCGAAAGTGAGATCTGATAGAGATAGTATGATAAGATAAATATATTTTTGGTATTTTATGATATAGATTGGAAAAGTAAAGATGCAAATAAAAGTAGATTGAAAACGTATATGATAAAAGATAGACCCCGGGGCCATAGGTTTCACTAGTGGCTTCTCTCAAGATAGCATAAGTATTACGGTGGGTGAACAAATTACTGTCGAGCAATTGATAGAAAAACTAATAATTATGAGATTATCTAGGCATGATCATCTATATAGGCATCACGTCCGTGACAAGTAGACCGACTCTTGCCTGCATCTACTACTATTACTCCACACATCGACCGCTATCCAACATGCATCTAGAGTATTAAGTTCATAAGAATAGAGTAACGCATTAAGAAAGATGACATGATGTAGAGGGATAAACTCATGCAATATGATATAAATCCCATCCTTTTATCCTCGATGGCAACAGTACAATACGTGCCTTGCTGCCCCTGTTGTCACTAGGAAAGGACACCGCAAGATTGAACCCAAAGCTAAGCACTTCTTCCATGGCAAGAAAGATCAATCTAGTAGGCCAAACCAAACTGATAATTCGAAGAGACTTGCAAAGATAACTCAATCATACATAAAAGAATTCAGAGGAGATTCAAATATTTCTCATAGATAAACTTGATCATAAACCCACAATTCATCGAATCTCGACAAACACACCACAAAAAGAGTTACATCGAATATATCTCCACAAGATAGGGGGAGAACATGGTATTGAGATCCAAAAAGAGAGAAGAAGCCATCTAGCTAATAACTATGGACACGAAGGTCTGTGGTAAACTACTCACAACTCATCGGAAGGGCTATGGTGTTGATGTAGAAGCCCTCCGTGGTCGATTCCCCCTCCGGCGGAGCGCCGACAAAGGCTCCAAGATGGGATCTCGCGGATACAGAAGGTTACGATGGTGGAAATTGTTTTTCGTTGGCTCCCTGGATGTTTTCGGTGTACGTGGGTATATATATGAGGAAGAAGTACATCGGTGGCCGCCAAAGGGGCCCACGAGATAGCGGGGCGCGCCCAGGGGGTGGGCGCACCCTCCACCCTCGTGGCCTCCTCGATCGCTTCTTGACTTGCACTCCAAGTCCTCTGGATCATGTTTGTTCCAAAAATCACGATCCCGAAGGTTTCATTTCGTTTGGACTCCATTTGATATTCCTTTTCTTCGAAATACTGAAATAGGCAAAAAAACAGCAATACGGGCTGGGCCTCCGGTTAGTAGGTTAGTCCCAAAAATGATATAAATGTGTAAAATAAAGCCCATAAACATCCAAAAGGGGTAATATAATAGCATGGAACAATCAAAAATTATAGATACGTTGGAGACGTATCAAGCATCCCCAAGCTTAATTCCTGCTCGTCCTCGAGTAGGTAAATGATAAAAACAGAATTTTTGATGTGGAATGCTACCTAGCATAATTCTCAATGTAATTTTCTTTATTGTGGCATGAATGTTGAGATCCAAATGATTCAAAATGAAAGTTCATATTGAGAAAAGAAACAGTAATACTTCAAGCATACTAATGAAAGCAATCATGTCTTCTCAAAATAAGATGGCTAAAGAAAGTTCATCCCTACAAAATCATATAGTTAGGCTATGCTTCATTTTCGTCACACAAAAATGTTCCCAAATTCTACACCCCTGATGACAAGCCAAGCAATTGTTTCGTACTTAAATAATCTCAAACTTTTTTAACTTTCACGCAATACATGAGCGTGAGCCATGGATATAGTACTATTGGTGGAATAGAATATGATGATGGGTATTGTGTGGAGAAGACAAAAAAAGAGAAAGTCTCACATTGACGAGGATAATCAATGGGCTATGGAGATGCCCATCAATTGATGTCAACATGAGGAGTAGGTATTGCCATGCAACGGATGCACTAGAGCTATAAATGAATGAAAGCTCAACAAAAGAAAACTAAGTGGGTGTGCATCCAACTTGCTTGCTCACGAAGACCTAGGGCATTTGAGGAAGCCCATTGTAGGAATATACAAGCCAAGTTCTATAATGAAAAATTCCCACTAGTATATGAAAGTGACAACATATGAGACTCTCTATATGAAAAACATGGTGCTACTTTGAAGCACAAAATATGAGACTCGCTGTATGAAGAACATGGTGCTACTTTGAAGCACAAGTGTGGAAAAAGAGATAGTAACATTGCCCCTTTTTATTTATTTTCTTTTTTTCTTTATTTTCTTTTTCTTTTTTCTTTGGCCTTTCCTTTTTTTCTTTTGGCCTTTCTTTTTTTTCCTTTTTGGGGACAATGCTCTAATAATGATGATCATCACACTTTTATTGATTACAACACATGAATTACAACTTGACACTAGAACAAAGTATGACTCTATATGAATGCCTCCGGCGGTGTACCGGGATGGTGCAATGAATTAAGAGTGACATGTATGAAAAAATTATGCATGGTGGCTTTGCCACAAACACAATGTCAACTACATGATCATGCAATGGCAATATGACAAAAGTAATGCGTGTCATGATGATTAACGGAATGGTGGAAAGTTGCATGGCAATATATCTCGGAATGGCTATGGAAATGCCATAATAGGTAGGTATGGTGGCTGTTTTGAGAAAGATATAAGGAGGCTTATGTGTGATAGAGCGTATCATATCACGGGGTTTGGATGCACCGGCGAAGTTTGCACCAACTCTCAAGGTGAGAAAGGGTAATGCACGGTACCGAAGAGGCTAGCAATGATGGAAAGGTAAAAGTGCGTATAATCCATGGACTCAACATTAGTCAAAAGAACTCATATACTTATTGCAAAAATTTAGAAGTCATCAAAAACCAAGCATTACACGCATGCTCCTAGAGGGATAGATTGGTAGGAAAAGACCATCGCTCGTCCCCGACCGCCACTCATAAGGATGCACAATCCAAGGACACTTCATGTTTCAAATTTGTTACACAACTTTAACCATACGTGCATGCTACGGGACTTGCTAACTTGAACACAAGCATTCTTTAAATTCATAATCACCCAACTAGCATGACTTTAATATCACTACCTCCATATCTCAAAACAATTATCAAGTATCAAATTGATCATAGCATCCAATTCACTTTCTATGATAGTTTTTATTATACCCAACTTGGATGCCTACCATTCTAGGACCACTTTTATAACCATAGAAAATACCATGCTGTTCTAAAAGACTCTCAAAATAATATAAGTGAAGCATGAGAGACTATCAATTTCTACAAAATTAAGTTAACGCCGTGCTCTAAAAGATATAAGTGAAGCACTAGAGCAAAAACTATCTAGCTCAAAAGATATAAGTGAGGCACATAGAGTATTCTAATAAATTCTAATAAAGTAGGATTCTCCCAAAAGGTGTGTACAGCAAGAATGATTGTGGAAAACTAAAAAGAAAATACTAATATCATACACGACGCTCCAAGCAAAACACATATCATGTGGCGAATAAAAAATATAGCTCCAAGTAAAGTTACCAATGAACGAAGACGAAAGAGGGGATGCCTTCCCGGGGCATCCCCAAGCTTAGGCTTTTGGCTATTCTTGAATATCTTGGGATGCAATGGGCATCCCCAAGCTTAGTATTTTGCCACTCCTTATTCCATAGTCCATCAAATCTTTACCCAAAACTTGAAAACTTCACAACACAAAACTCAACAGGAAATCTCATAAGCTCCGTTAGTGAAAGAAAGCAAAACCACCACATAAGGTACTGTAATGAACTCATTATTTATTTATATTGGTGTTAAACCAACTGTATTCCAAGTTCTCTATGGTTCATACCACTTAATACTATCCATAGATGCATCAAAATAAGCAAACAACACACGAAAAGCAGAATCTGTCAAAAACAGAACAGTCTGTAGCAATCTATAACTAACGCAAACTTCTGGAACCCTAAAACTCCTACAAAAATAGGAAGTCCTATACAATTTGTCTATTGATCTACAGGAAAAGGAATCAACGCAAAATCACGTTTCTGTGATTTAGCAAAACTAATTTCGTGCACGCAAAGTTTCTGTTTTTCAGCAAAATCAAATTAACTATCATCATAGGTTATCCTATAGGTTCTACTTGGCACAAACACTAATTAAAACATAAAAACACATCTAAACAGAAGGTAGATGCAAAATTTATTACTAAACAGAAACAAAAACAAAAAGCACAAATAAAATTGGGTTGCCTCCCAACTAGCGCTATCGTTTAACGCCCCTAGCCAGGCATAACAGCGAAGATAGATCTAAGTAGTGCCATCTTTGGCACTCGATTCATAAGTAGCTCACATGATAGATTCATAAGGTAATTTAATTTTCTTTCTTGGAAAGTGCTCCATGCCATTCCTTAACGGAAATTGGAATCTAATATTCCCTTCCTTCATATCAATAATCACGCCAATTGTTCTAAGGAAAGGTCTACCAAGTATAATAGGGCAATAAAGATTGCAATCTATATCAAGAACGATAAAATATACGGGCACCAAATTTCTATTTGCAACAATGAGAACATCATTGATCCTTCCCATTGGCTTTTTAATGGTGGAATCCGCAAGGTGCAAATTTAAAGAGCAATCATCAAGATCATGGAGACCTAGAATATCACATAAAGTTTTCGGAATCATGGAAACACTAGCACCCAAATCACACAAAGCAAAACACTTATGATCTTTAATTTTAACCTTTATAGTAGGTTCCCACTCATCACTAAGTTTTTTAGGTATAGAAACTTCCAAATTAAGTTTTTCATCATAAGATTGCATCAAGGCATCAATGATATGTTTGGTAAAAGCTTTATTTTGAATATAAGCATGAGGAGAATTAACAATGGATTACAACAAGGAAATACAACCTTCTAAAGAACAATTATCATAATCAAATTCCTTGAAATCCGAGATAGTGGGTTCAATGCTATTTAAAGTCATGACCTCTCCAATCCCACTTTTACCAAATTTAGCATCAAGATCTAAAAACTCCGAATTATTGGGACGCCTTCTAACTAAAGTTGACTCATCTCCAGTCCCATTATTATTAAGATTCATATTGCAAAACAAAGATCTAATAGGAGACACATCAATAACTTTAAGATCTTCATCATTATTTTCATTGAAACTAGAAGAACACGCCTTTACAAAGCAATCTTTCTTAGCACACAATCTAGTGGTTCTTTCCTTGCACTCATCAATGGAAATTCTCATTGATTTGAGAGACTCATTGATACCATGTTTAAGAGGAGTAGATCTAAGTTTAAGAGAATCAACATCAAGCGAAAGTCTATCAACGTTCCTAGCCAAATCATCAACTTTGAGCAATTTTTCTTCAAGCAAAGCATTAAAATTCTTTTGAGAGATCATAAATTCTTTCACACTATTCTCAAAATCAGAGGGCATCTTGTTAAAATTACCATAAGAATTATTGTAGGATTTTCCATAATTATTAGAGGAATTACTAGGGAACGGTCTAGGATTAAAGTTTCCTCTATAAGCATTGTTTCCAAAACTATTCCTACCAACAAAATTCACATCCATAGATTCATTATTATTATCAATCAAAGTAGACAAGGGAATATCATTGGGATCAAGAGGAGTATTTTTAGTAGCAAACAACTTCATAAGTTCATCCATCTTTCCACTCAAAACATTAATTTCTTCTATAGCATGCACTTTTTTACTAGTAGATCTTTCGGTGTGCCATTGAGAATAATTAGCCATAATATTATCAAGAAGTTTTGTAGCATCTCCTAAATTGATTTCCATAAACGTGCCTCCCGCGGCCGAATCTAAAAGATTTCTAGAAGCAAAGTTCAAACCGGCATACAAATTTTGTATGATCATCCATAAATTCAAACCATGAGTAGGGCAATTGCGAATCATCAATTTCATTCTTTCCCAAGATTGGGCAACATGCTCATTGTCGTGGAATTAACACGTCAGATGTCCTAGTGAGAGGACTTAGTCATGGAGCCATCGCAATGAGATTAGCAAAAAGGGGTTAAACCGGACAAAGGAGACGGGGAGTTTATACTGGTTCGGCCCCTTGCAGTGAAGGTAAAAGCCTACGATCCAGTTGTGGTGGAATTGATGGGTCTCGATGAGCAGGGAGCGAATCTGCTTTACCTATCTCTCGAGTTGTTGTTTCTTGTCCATGAACCTCCGTCGGGTCGTCCCTTTATATACATAGGTTGACGCCCGGCCAGTTTACAAAATCTCGAGGCCAGCTCATACAAGAGTCCGGCTCGGTTTCTTCCTTTCCCTAACTTACAATACAAGTTACACATCTCAAGTCGGTTTACATACATGGGCCCTAATCAGCCATTGGGCTCTCTAAGCTTCTGTAGTAAAGCGCCATAATCTTCATCTTCATGGGCTTCTATACAGACGACTCCTTGTGAGTATAATCCGGCTCCTCCTGGGCGGTTTACACTCAGTAGTTATATCCTCAACATTAGGCCCTAGATTGGTTTGAACTTGTTCATGTCAATCTTCAACTTAGGGGAATTCTGATTTGAACATCTTCGTGTTGACCTTGTAAACCGCCATGACGTCATCTTCTGAAATCGCCGTAAACCGCCATGACATCATCTGCGTAAAAAAACTCATAAATACTTTCCTTTATTAATTAATCTCCGAAGACCGAGGCGACAACTGTGCCCCATCCTCCGTTTCGAGCTTCTCGATTCTCGCGCTTGCCTACTTATCCATTCGCCTTATAAATAGGCCCAGGGGTCTTTTTCTTTTCCCCTTCTGTGCCTCTTCTTCCTCCTCGCGACACCTGAACCCTAAAGCTCCGCCACCGCCTTCATCCTTCGAGCACTGCATCAACAAGGCTGCTGATCAACCTGTTCTTGATCAGATAAAATGCGACGCACCTCCGCTGCCCCGCAGCATCTGTAAGTACTCCTCTTTCCAAATATTAGATCTGCATTAGGGTTTAGCTGTTCGTCGGTGTTCTTCATCGTTCGTCCTTTTTCTCTCCTAGATCTCATAGATAGATCTGAAACTGATAGCAAAGGTGAACGGTGATAGTTTAACACCCCTAGTCGCCCTTAGAAACCATTTTTTACTGCTTGAGATCCCGTCCGAGCATGTGCATTCTTCTGCTATTGCAACCTTTAGGTTTAGAATTTATCCCCCTTTGTAGAACTGCGGTAGATCCAAAATTATAGCTTTATCCTGTGAAACCTGTTTCTGCAGCACTTAGAAATTTTCATATCTGTTTCTTCTATACCACTGTAGGCGGTTTAAACTTTAGAAAATGATAATCCGTCAGGTACCATTAGCCCTCACTTAAACCGCCAACTTTACCTGGACATCAGTATCCGGTTTAACGTGCACATATGCTCTGTTTGACCCCTTCCCCCGGCTTGATGCCGGTTTATGCAAATCAGTCTTGAACTATGATCCGGCGTTTGAACTTCTTTTACAGCTTGTCATCAAAAATGACCAAACAGTTCTTTTCTTGCAATTGGGCTCCCTCCCGGGTTACAGAAGAGCAACTTACTGGGTATGTTGTCACTGGCGCTTTAGCAAAGCCAGAAATCATCCATTGGAGAGTCCCTGGTACTGAGAATCCTCCTGAACCTCAAGATGGAGAAGTAGTTGTGTTTGTACATCATCTGGACCGAGGGTTTAGCCCTCCCGGATCAAAAATTTCCGTGATGTTCTTGCCATCTTCCAACTCCACCCTCAAGATATTGGACCGAACTCTGTGTCCAACATTTGCAACTTTCAAGTGTTTTGTGAGGTTTATCTGCAAAAAGAACCGAACGTTGAATTTTTCAGAGACTTCTTCCACTTGAACCTTCGTACTGAATTTACCGATGGCCCCAATACTGAACTCGACGGGGTGTCGATTCAAAAGAGGAAAGAAGTCAATTTTCCTCATGCCGAACATCACAGCCGCCCCAAGGACTGGAACCAGACGTGGTTTTACTGCCGGAATACTGCTCCAAATGATGAAAATCCCTTGCCAGGTTATTGTGCTCACCGGCTTAGCAACGATCATCCATTGCCTCAACGGCTCACTACGAAAGAACGATCTAAATATGCACCACAGATTTCTAAGATCCAGGCTTTTATGGAAAACGGTTTAACCGGTATTGACCTTGTCCGTTGCTGGGTTTCATGGAGTATCTTGCCCTTAAGCCGTCGCGCCGGGTTAATGTATGAATATTCTGGGAATGTCAAGGATCCCCAACAGCACACTGACATACAGTTAATTGATGATGAGATTACCAAAGCTGTCAAGAAGATGTTGGATGAACCAATATCTGAGTGCAGCAAGACTGGGTTGCTTCCCTTTTATGCCTCCAACAAACCGCCAGCTGTAAGGATTTTATCTTTCTGCTTTAATTCGCCCCCTTTTGACACTTTCTGATTACCTTTTGTTTATCTTTGCAGAGCAATGATCCGTTCTGGAAGAGGAAACCTCAAGACAAACCGGCAAAGCCACAAGACAAACCGGTGAGAGCGTCTCATGTTAAAACAAAGGCCTCAAAGAAGCCAGCAAAGAAAAGAACTGCCGAGTCCCCTGATCCGGCCGAAGATGTTGATGATTCGGAATCAGAGGTAGAACTTGACTCCCTTGGTTCATTTTTCATGCATCTTATTGACAACGATCTTTATCAGGATGATGCGGAAGCCAGCCGCGCTGACCATGTAGAGGTAATTTCCCTTTCCTCTGATTCAGATCATGTGCCAGTACAAAAACTTTGTCGCGCAATCCGGAAAGTAAAACGTTCACATCCTCTTGCTCATTTGGATCCATACTTTTCTTTGAAGACACAGCAACATGAAGCTCGTCGCACAACCCGGCATAGTGGCCAACAAGTTACCTCATTCGGTTTACCGGATACCCCGGTTCAAAAACGTCGTCCAGAGGTCTCTTGCACTTTTAATACATCTTATCCTAAGGCGGGTTACTTCCGATATCTGCTTAATCCGTTTGATTCAAATTATCAGGGAACTTCCAATTCATCCTCCGGCGATTCATCAACCACGCAGATGCCTTGCTTCGGTTTATTGTACTGATCTCTGTATCTTGTTCTTTTTAGTGCCAAAGCCAGGCTTAGCAAAAAAGCCAAGCTGGTTACTCCAACTGACGATAATCCGACTGCTAAACTAGAGAGGACCTCAGAAGCTGTTGATCAAGATGATGACATTGCTCTAGATGATCCGGTTCCGCAGGGTCAGGATACTTTCGTTGATCCGCCAGAAGTTAATCCAATCAGTCATCATGCTGATCCGCCAAGCCCAACTGTGGATCCACCAAGCCTAGCCAGACCATCCGATAAGCCGCCAAGCCCACCAAAGACTGTTGATACCACGGACGACGTTGTGATCACCGGTTTTGGTCACACTGCTCCAGGCAATCCTGTCGCTTTATCAAAACATAGTGCCAAAGAAGAGTTCTCTACTGTGGACAAGGGAAAATGGAAAACAGATTTGTCAAGCTGTGCTCACCTCAATGCTTAGGAACTCCACTGTGGATATCTAAACCGCATGTATACAAGTCGTGATTATGAGGCCGGTTTAGTCAACTTGATGAAGGAGCGCTATGAGGTAATTTCTGTTCAAAACATTTCATAACTTTTTCTTCCTTGTGCTTTATATCAACTCCAGTGTAGCCCCAAGGGCCGGTTTATCTCTTCAAGATGAACCGGTACTTCTTGTTGTAAAGCTTATCATTGTTAAATTCCTTTACGTCCGATTTATCTGATCAAATAGGCATTAGCCCCCAAGTGCCAAGATTAATACTTGTATTTAGCCTTGGGACTTCAAATATCAGTGAAGAAGAAGCAATCCGCATTAGCCCCCAAGTGCCAAATGCATAACTTGTTATGTGTTTGGGACTTTGATAAAGTATTGTTAATTTACTTGTTCTGTGTTTTGCAGGCTTATTTAACCAGCAAAGATTCTCAAATCACCGATCTCCAAGAAAACATCAAGTCCCAGCAAGCCGAAATATCCAAGGCGATGGATGAACTGAAGGGCGCTTTAACAGCCATGGAACAACTGAAAGATGGCTTCAAGGGCGAGCGGGCAAACTGGGAGACTGAGAAAGCCATTTTGCTGAAACGGGTGGAGGATGCTGAAGCGGCACTTAAACCGGTAGCAGAAGAGCTAACTGGCTTAAAGCGGTAAATCAATGCTATGACTTCTGCCATCTTTGGTAAGTACTCTTTGCAAGAGCCTTTCTTAAACATCTTTGAAACTGCCGGTTTAACAACAAGTTCTTAAACCGTTGCAAGTAGTCGTGTTGCTCATCTGGGCTCGGATATGCGTAAGAAATTGAAAGCAGCCTATACCTTGATAGAACAACTGTATACCGGTGCTCAACGAGTCATCTGCGCAGCCTCGTACAATAAACCGCCGCCAACCTTAATCAAGGATACGTTGGCCAAATTATCTATGGCTCCTGGTCAGCTAGAAGAGGTAAAGAGATCTGCTGCAAGGGCTGGCGCTTTATCAGCACTGACTCGGGCCAAAGCTTGGATAGCTGATCTTGATCCGAAAGATATTGGAAAGGGCTATCCTAGCCAACAAGAAGACGGGTCAGAATTTGACAATGAAGCCCTCAAAGCCTTGACAAAGGAGATGCGCCCGCTTGCAAGCAGATTGGCCGAAGAAGCTGACTTGTCTGTCCACCGGTCCAACTATGATGCGGACAACAAACGGATTGATGCATCTGTGAAAGAAGTGCAGAATCTTATCCCGCCAATCCGTAAGCACACTTATGCCCCTGATGTTGAACCGTCCAATCTTATAAGCGACAAAGCTGTCTTCCAAGCTTTAACCGGGTTTGACTGGGCAACCATTGACTTCCAGCCACTAGGTGGGGAGGAGGAGGTTGAACCGGCGCAAGACGATTGATAACCCACAAGTATACATGATAGTTGTAGCCTCTTTCGATAAGTAAGAGTGTCGAACCCAACGAGGAGCTAAAGGTAGAACAAATACTCTCTCAATTCCTATCGGCCACTGATACGACTCTATGCACGCTTGATGTTCTCTTTACCTAGAGCAAGTATGAAACTAGCAATACTTTGTAGGTGTGATAGGATAGGTTTGCAAGATAATAAAGAGCACACAAATATAAACTAGGTGCTGTTTAGATAAAGATGCAATAAAGTAAATAAAGCGAGTGTGGAAAAGTGGTGGTAGGAGTTGTGAAATTGTCCCTAAGCAATTGACTACATTAGTAGACCGGTAATCACTATTGCAATTCTATTTGAGGAGAGGCATAAGCTAACATACTTTCTCTACTTGGATCATATGCACTTATGATTGGAACTCTAGCAAGCATCCGCAACTACTAAAGATTCATTAAGGTAAAACCCAACCATAGCATTAAAGTATCAAGTCCCCTTTATCCCATACACAAACAACCTACTTACTCGGGTCTGTGCTTCTGTCACTCACGCCACCCAGCATAAGCAAATCATAAACATATTGCAAACCCTACAGCGGGAATCCCTCACGCTTGCGCGACACAGAAGGCACCATAGGACAGCACCAATAATAAAACATGCAACTCAAACCAATCATAGCAATTCATCAATCACCGATAGGACAACGGAAATCTACTCAGACATCATAGGATGGCAATACATCATTGGAAAATAATATGAAGCATAAAGCACCATGTTCAAGTAGAGGGTACAACGGGTTGCGGGAGAGTGGACCGCTGAATATAGAAGGGGGAAGGTGATGGAGATGTTGGTGAAGATGGCGGAGGTGTTGGTGAAGATCGCGGTGATGATGGTGGCCCCCGACAGCGCTCCGGTGCCACCGGAAGCAAGGGGGAGAGAGGCCCCCTTCTTCTTCTTCTTCCTTGACCTCCTCCCTAGATGGGAGAAGGGTTTCCCCTCTGGTACTTGGCTCCCATGGCTTGGGAGGGGCGAGAGCCCCTCTGAGATTGGATCTATCTCTCTGTTTCTGCGTTTTGGTATTCTGCCCTGGCACAGTTTCTTTTATATCTGGAGATCCGTAACTCCGATTGGATTGAAACCTTCGCCCAGATCATTTTCCAAAAAATAACTTTCTTGCGGCCAAAGTAGAGCATCAACCGCCTTACGGGTGGCCCACGAGGGTGGGGGGCGCGCCCACCTAAAGTGGGCGTGGGCCCCTATCTCGTGGCCACCTCGGGCACCGTCTCGCGTTGATTTTACCTCCCAACAATCACAAATATTCCAAATAATTCTCCGTCCGTTTTATCCCGTTTGGACTCCGTTTGATATTGGGTTTCTGCGAAACATAAAACATGCAACAGACAAAAACTAGCACTGGGCACTGGATCAATATGTTAGTCCCCAAAAATAGTATAAAAAAGTTGCCAAAAAGTATATGAAAGTTGAAGAATATTGGCATGGAACAATCAAAAATTATAGATACGACGGAGACGTATCAACGATCCATCAACTTCACGTCATCCTGGTGACGAATCATAATCCGGCAGCCGGCTTTAGCTTCGCAGATTACATCTTGTGCAACAAACAATTATTCGTTTGGGCATCAAAGCGCCTTGTAATAGGCTAGTTGAAATACTTTGATATGCTGCCATCGTGCACTGCTACATGGCACTGTTTAATTCGTCATGATTGTTGCTAAGCTTGCTTATGTGCCTTAGTAATTTGATGCAATCCTGTTTTCTGCATTTGAGAATCTTAAGATTGTCCGGACGGGTTATCGACAGACGGGTTATGATATCCAATATAGAGCCAGAGTTTTATAACCAAGACTGTAAATTAATGAAATATGAAATATCATACCTGTGATATTGAATCACATTGTTAGGTTACCAACTTTTATAGTTAGGGTGATAACCCAAATCTTGAGTGTTGATAACTTCCACCATGTTGTGCTGGTGCATAATAAGCCATGCCGGGTTATGATAAACACCGTATGATCATCCTAGTGACTTATAGTCAATGCCAGACTGGGCGAGGAAACACCAGTTTACAAGTGATTATGTGCTAACAACTGATAGTTGAAAGCTACGCTGGGTTTAAGAAACACCGAGTTGATGTAATGACTTATAGTCAGTCCGGGTCAATAGACGCTGGTTTAACTCAAAACAAAATCAAATAAAAACTTGTAGTCGAGGCTTTTCAAGGGCTGCTAGGCCCGAATTCGTGGCTTTTCATGGGCTGCCAGGCCGCTGAGTTAAACCATTTGACAAAGCCTTTTAAGATGGGCCTCCAATTAACCAATCGTCGTTTTAACTTTGACAAGTTTAGGGTCTGTATAAGATTGACTTGTCAAACGTTCGGCGGGTCATACTAGGATTACATGGATGGAGTGGCTTACTTGATGAAGGTAGGTTAACCCGGGGTTTTAGGTGAATACACCTGGCTTCCAAGCCTGGCTCGATAGCCTATTACAAGGGTCCTTTGAAACTTTTGTTGCTTTGCACAAAGAGCCCCCAAGTAACTTTGGGAGCTATGCTCAATGGGTGCCTATGTTTGAGTTGTGCTTCGCAACAAGACTCTCTTTGGCCCCTTGGGTGTGAAGCTCCCAAGCATTGTTGTGGCATGATAGCCGGTGTAATGGACAAATAGGACGTCACTTTATAAGCAGAAGCCCCCTTGTAACCAAGAAATATTGGAAGAACGGCAGAATCCCTGCTTTTAGCAAGGATGCCGATTTATTATATTGATCATAATATATACATTGTCAAAATATGTACATAATGGGAGCCTATGGCTCAGGTGTAGTGAGGCCGAAGATGAGCGATGTTCCATGGCCGACGGGTCTCCTCCTCCGATTTGAATGAGTCTTTGTGCTCTCAAACGTCAATGAGGTAGTATGATCCATTGTGCAGATTCTTGCTGACCACAAAGGGCCCTTCCCAAGGTGGGGATAACTTGTGCATATCATTCTGATCCTGGATGAGCCGGAGCACTAAGTCGCCTTCTTGAAAGGTTCTTGTTTTAACCCGACGGCTGTGATAATGCCGCTGGTCTTGCTGATAAACCGCCAAACGAGCCAAAGCCATGTCCCGTTTTTCATCTAACAGATCCAGTGCTTCTTGATGTGCTTGCTCGTTGTCCGCTTCAACATAATTGGCAACCCAGGGCGAGTCATGACGAATATCACTTGGGAGTACCGCCTCTGCCCCGTAAACCATGAAGAAAGGTGTATAACCCGTAGATCGATTTGGGGTGGTGTTTATTCTCCATAACACAGATGGTAATTCCTCCACCCAACAACCCGGCGTCCTCTTTAAATGAACCATAAGCCGGGGCTTGATACCCTTCAAGATTTCCTGATTAGCTCTCTCAGCTTGACCATTAGACTGGGGGTGAGCCACGGACGACACATCAAGCCGGATGTGCTCTTGTTGACAAAAATTCTCCATCTCGCCTTTGGAGAGGTTCGTGCCATTATCTGTGATGATGCTGTGTGGAAAACCAAAGCGGAAGATCACCTTCTTGATGAATTGAACCATCGTGGCTGCGTCACACTTGCTTACTGGCTCCGCTTCAACCCATTTAGTGAACTTATAAACCACCACCAACAGGTGGGTCTTCTTATCTTTGGATCGCTTAAAAGGCCCTACCATATCAAGCCCCCAAGTAGCAAATGACCAAGTGATTGGAGTCATCCTTAGCTCCTGAGCCAGAACATGAGCTCGTCGTGAGAACTTCTGACAACCGTCGCACCGCCTCACCAAGTCCTCAGCATCAGCATGAGCCGTCAGCCAATAGAAGCCATGACGAAAAGCTTTAGCAACCAAAGATTCTGAACTGGCGTGGTGACCACAGTCTCCTCCGTGGATCTCATGTAGAATCTCATGGCCTTCTTCAGGAGAAACATAGCGCTGGAACACACCTGAGACACTGCAGCGGTGTAACTCGCCGTTGTGAATGACCATGGACTTGGATCGCCGGATTATCTGTCTGGCCAAAACTGCATCTTCTGGTAACTCGCCCCGGCTCATATACGCCAAATATGGAACCGTCCAATCTGAATGATATGTAAAGCGGCCACCAATTGTGCCTCCGGATCAGGAACAGCCAGGTCCTCCTCTGTAGGCAACTTAACTGACGGGTTATGCAAGACATCCAGAAAGGTATTGGGTGGCACCGGTTTACGTTGAGATCCTAGCTGGCTTAAAGCATCTGCTGCTTCGTTTTTGCGCTGATCAATGTTCTCAACCTGATAACCCTTGAAATGACCAGCAACAATATCCACCTCTTGTCGGTAAGCCGCCGTGAGTGGATCCTTGGAATCCCAAGTACCTGAAACTTGCTGAGCCACCAGATCGGAATCCCCAAAGCATCGTACCCGGCTTAAGTTCATTTCCTTAGCCACTCACCATGGAGTAAGGCCTCGTACTCATCTTACAAGGAAACATTAAGCGGAGAACATAACGAATTTTATCACCTCGAGGGGAAGTAAGGACAACTCCAGCCCCCGAGCCCTCCAATTGCCCGGACCCATCGAAGTGGATAGTCCAGTATGTGCTATCCGGTTTGTCTTCCGGTGCCTGCAACTCTGTCTAGTCATTGATGAAATCCACAAGGGCCTGGGACTTGATAGCTGTTCGAGGCATATATTTCAAACCGTGCGGTCCGAGCTCAATAGCCCACTTAGCAACCCATCCAGTTGCCTCCCTGTTCTGGATTATATCCCCCAATGGAGCGGAATTGACCACTGTGATGGGATGGCCCTGAAAGTACTGTTTAAGCTTCCGACTTTCCATAAAAACCCCATACACCAACTTCTGCCAATGCGGATATCTTTGCTTTGACTCAATGAGCACTTTGCTGATATAATAAACCGGCCTTTGAACTGGATATTCCTTCCCAGCCTCCTTGCGTTCCACCACAATAGCTACGCTGACAGCCCGGGCATTAGCAGCTACGTATAACAACAGTGGCTCCTTATCGACCGGAGCAGCAAGAACCAGTGGTTCAGCCAACTGCTTCTTTAATTCCTCAAACGCCGCATTAGCAGCATCACTCCAGACAAAATTGTCTGTCTTCTTCAACATCTGATACAGAGGGATCGCCTTCTCTCCCAACCTGCTGATAAACCGGCTTAGAGCCGCAATACGACCCGCCAGACATTGAACATCATTGATACACGCCGGTTTAGCCAGAGACGTAATAGCCTTGATCTTTTCCGGATTAGCCTCAATGCCCCTGTTAGATACCAGAAAACCTAAGAGCTTGCCTGCCAAAACACCGAAAATGCACTTGTCTGGATTGAGCATCATCTTATAAACCCGAAGATTGTCAAAGGCCTCCTTCAGGTCATCTATCAGTGTCTCCTTCTTCCTGTACTTCACCACAATATCGTCCACATAAGCATGAACATTGCGCCCAATCTGAGTATGAAGACAATTCTGCACACATTGCTGATACGTTGCCTAGGCACTCTTGAGCCCAAAGGGCATAGACACATAGCAGAAGGCTCCAAAGGGAGTGATGAAGGATTTCTTCTCCTGGTCCTTAACTGCCATCTTGATATGATGATAACCAGAATAAGCATCCAAGAAACTCAAACGCTCACAACCCGCCGTAGCATCAATGATCTGATCAATACGAGGGAGAGCAAAAGGATCAGCCGAACAAGCCTTGTTCAACTCCGTATAATCCACACACATTCGCCAAGTGCCATTCTTCTTAAGCACTAGCACCGGATTAGCCGGCCACTCCGGATGAAAAACCTCAATTATAAACCCAGCCGCTAAGAGCCGGGCTACCTCCTCACCAATAGCCTTGCGCCTTTCTTCATTGAAGCGGCGGAGAAACTACTTGACCGGTTTAAACTTAGGATCAATATTGAGGTTGTGCTCAGCGAGCTCCCTCGGTACACCTGGCATGTCAGAAGGTTTCCATGCAAAGATGTCCCGGTTCTCACGGATGAACTTGATGAGCGCGCTTTCCTATTTCGGATCCAGAGTATAGTACTGATACTAAACTGTTTGGATGAATCGCCATTAACAAAATCAACCAACTTAGTCTCATCAGCCGGTTTGAACTTCAAGGTCGGGTCATGCTCTGTGGTGGGCTTCTTCAAAGGAGTCATATCTGCCGGATCAACATTATCCTTGTAGAACTTCAACTCCTCTGCTGCGCAAACCGACTCAGCATAGGCCGCATCCCCCTCTTCATAGTCCAAAGCAATCTTACAGCTCCCGTGCATCGTGATGGTCCCCTTATAACCCGACATTTTGAGCTATAAATAAACATAACAAGGCCTTGCCATGAACTTTGTGTAGGCCGGCCGTCCAAACAGGCCGTGATATGGGCTCTGGATTTTCACCACCTCAAAGTTTAAAGTTTTTGAGATGGAATCATGCTCATCACCAAACACAACCTCCAAAGCTATCTTGCCAACCGGATATGCCGATTTACCTGGTACCACACCGTGAAAAACAGTGTTTGATGGTTTAAGATTCTTATCCGTCAATCCCATGCGACGGAAGGTTTCATAATACAGGATGTTGATGCCGCTCCCTCCATCCATGAGTACCTTGGTGAAAGCACAAGTGCTCCCTGGGTAGTTTTGGTAATTAATGTCAACATATCTCTTGTTGGACTAACACCTTTACCTAGTATGTTTCAGACAAGTTCAACAATGGAGTGGCATGGACTAAAGGATGTGGAACCCCTTCAAGATGCTAAGGACAAAGGATTGGCTCAAGCTCCAAGATCAAGACTCTACATTTTCTATTTTAGTGATCCAAGATCACATTGATTCTATAGGAAAAGCCAATACTAGCAAGAGGGGATGAGGTGTTGCTTAATGGCTTGCTTGCTCAAAGTGCTTAGTGATCTGCTCCAAAGCCCTCAACTAATTTTTCACATCCACATATGTCCTAGACCAAAAGTCTAACTCGGCCCCATCGATTCTTTCTATCCGGCACCACCGAGTTCAGATGTCTTAGCCAGTGCCACAAACCATAGGCAAATCGGTCTCACCGATAGGGATCTCGGTCTCACCGAGATGGGATTGTAATCTCTCTGTGTATGTCCATTACCAAAATTGGTCTCACCGAGTTTGAGCAATCGGTACTACTGAGATTACAATGCAAACTCTCTGGTTAGCTTATTACCAAAATCGGTCCCACCGAGTTTGTGTAATCGGTCCTACCGAGTTTGCCCGACCAACTCTCTGGTTAGCTTATTACCAAAATTGGTCCTACCGAGTTTGTGTAATCGGTCTCACCGAGATTATGTTATGCCCTAACCCTAACCATATCGGTCCTACCGAGTTGCATGTCGGTCCCACCGAAAATCCTAACGGTCACTAGGTTTACTAAATCGGTCTGACCGAGTTTGTTGATTCGGTCCCATCGAGATTGGTAAATTGTGTGTAATGGTTAGATTTTGTGTGGAGGCTATATATACCCCTCCACCTCCTCTTCATTTGTGGAGAGAGCCATCAGAACGAACCTACACTTCCAGCATCCTATTTCTGAGAGAGAACTACCTACTCATGTGTTGAGGCCAAAATATTCCATTCCTACCATATGAATCTTGATCTCTAGCCTTCCCCAAGTTGCTTTCCACTCAAATATTCTTTCCACCAAATCCAAATCCTGTGAGAGAGAGTTGAGTGTTGGGGAGACTATCATTTGAAGCACAAGAGCAAGGAGTTCATCATCAACACACCATTTGTTACTTCTTGGAGAGTGGTGTCTCCTAGATTGGCTAGGTGTCACTTGGGAGCCTCCGACAAGATTGTGGAGTTGAACCAAGGAGTTTGTAAGGGCAAGGAGATCGCCTACTTCGTGAAGATCTACCGCTAGTGAGGCAAGTCCTTCGTGGGCAACGGCCATGGTGGGTTAGACAAGGTTGCTTCTTCGTGGACCCTTCGTGGGTGGAGCCCTCCATGGACTCGTGCAGCCGTTACCCTTCGTGGGTTGAAGTCTCCATCAACGTGGGTGTATGATAGCACCACCTATCGAAACCACGACAAAAACATCTATGTCTCCAATTCCGTTTGAATCCTCCAAACCCTTCCCTTTAAATTCTTGCAAGTTGCATGCTTTACTTTCCGCTGCTCATATACTCTTTGCATGCTTGCTTGTTATGTATTGTGAGTGTTAAACTTGTGCCTAAACTCCACTTAAACTTAAAGAAGTTAAAAACTGCAACTTTTGGTACTTAGTGTCTAATCACCCCCCCTCTAGACACCTCTTCTCGATCCCTTTCAATTGGTATCAGAGCCTTGGTCTCCATTGCTTTGGTTTAAACACCATTGGAGGAAGATGGATGAGTCTACTATTGGGAGTCTTAGACATAGAGTGCCTATACTTGATGGAGAGTACTTTCATGAGTGGAAAAATGAGATGCTTATGATTTTCAATCAATATCATTTGAACAAGTACATTGCTAGTCCTTGTGCACCTCATATTGATCCTATGCATCCTACTCTTGATGAGTCAATTGACATGATTAGGAATCTTAGAACTGTTAATCTTATCACTAGAGGATTGCCTAGAAACTTGATTAGAAACTTGCCTACTCTTGAGTGTGCCTACACTATATGGAAATTTCTTGAGGAACGCTTTCCAAATTATTCCTTGAAAAATCTAGATGAAATTCTCCATAAGTATATTGCCTTGAGTAAGTTGAATTCTAGTGATCCTATGTTTGGTGATTGTCTATTTGAGCTTACACACCTTATGTGTGCCAAAGGAGATGTTGGAATTATTAGTGATATTATTTCCGAAGCTATAAAAATTCATAAGCAAGATCATTATCAAACTCACTCTAACGAATCACCCTCTCTAGGATTTGATCCACCACATGACGATGTTGAACATGGATACTATGATATGGATGATGATAGTGACTTTGATCTTGATGATGCAATGAGACACTTTGGTCTTATGGCAAACCTTCGGGGATATTTGGCAGGAGGAAAGGAATGGGTTCTTGATAGTGGATGTACCGATCACATGACCGGAGATAAAGACATGTTTCATGAGCTTGCTGAAAACGATGGTCCTCGAAAGTATGTCACCTTTGGTGACAACTCAAAGGGTAAGGTGGTTGGCCTCGGTAAGGTGGCCATATCACATGATAGCTCCATACAAAATGTCATGCTCGTTCAATCTCTTGGCTACAACTTACTTTCAGTATCTAGACTTGCTGATTTCGGTTTCAATGTCCTATTCACTGAAGTAGATTGCCAAGTGTTTCATAGAGATAATCATAAAATGGTCTTTACCGGTATACGTAGAGGTGATCTTTACATTGTTGATTTCACTAAAAAGGCTCAACCTAGAACATGCTTTATTGCTAAATCTTCTAAGGGTTGGTTATGGCATAGACGATTAGGTCATGTTGGTATGTGAAACCTTGACAAGCTTATTAAAGGAAATCATATCCTTGGAGTTAATGATGTCATATTTGATAAAGATAGACTTTGCATTGCTTGTCAGGCAGGTAAACAGGTTTGAGGAAGGCATCCCGTGAAGAACATCATGACCACAAAGAGGCCACTCGAGCTACTTCACATGGATCTTTTTGGTCCCAACGCTTACGAGAGTCTCGGTGGAAATTCTTTTGGTCTAGTTATAGTTAATGATTTTTCAAGATTTACGTGGGTGTTATTTCTCGTTGATAAATCGCAGGTCCAAAAGATCTTCAAAAACTTCGCTAGGAAGTCCCAAAATCAATTTGAAGTGAAGATCAAGAAGGTTCGCAGCGACAACGGAACGAAGTTCAAGAATGCAAATGTGGACACCTTTCTTGACGAAGAAGGGATTTCACATGAGTTCTCGGCTACGTACACACCTCAATAAAATGGAGTTGTTGAGAGGAAGAACTGGACGCTCATCGAAATGGCGAGAACGATGCTTGATGAGTACAAGACACCAAAGCACTTTTGGGCGGAAGCGGTTGAGACAGCTTGTCATGCAACAAATCGCTTGTATCTTCACAAGCTACTCGGCAAGACGGCATACGAGCTCCTCACCGGTAACAAACCCCAAGTTGGATACTTTCGAGTATTCGGCTCAAAGTGCTACATTCTTGATAAGCATCGTCGTTCTAAATTTGCTCCTAAGTCTCATGAAGGTTTCCTACTTGGTTATGGCTCAAACTCTCACACATACCGTGTCTACAACAATTTCACCCGAAAGGTTGAAGAAACAGTAGATGTGAAGTTTGATGAATCTAACGGCTCGCAAGTAGAGCAATTGCCAATTGATGTAGGAGACAAAGATCCCTCGGAAGCAATCCAAGACTTGTCTATTGGCAAGATTCGTCCAACAGAGGTGAAGGAGAGTACCTCGTCTGTCCAAGTGGAAGCTTCTACCTCACGACAAGGTGAACCAAGAGTTGATATGGAAGCCTCCACAAGTGGGACACACCAAGATGAAGAAAATGAGGAAGTACACCAAGAACGTCAACAACCTCCTTCTCCACCACGACAAGAGAATGACAACGCAAACAATGAAGAAGGCCAAGAAGAAGAACAAGATGAAGAAGCTGTTAAACCAAGACCCAAGAAAAAGCTTTCACGAGTTCAAGAAAGAATTGCTAAAGACCATCCCATCGAGCAAATCTACAACGATATCCAAACCGGGAGAATCACTCGCTCTAAAACTCGTTTAGCTAACTTTTGTGAACACTATTCATTCATCTCTAGCATTGAACCTATGAAGGTTGAAGAAGCATTGGAAGATCCGGATTGGATAAATGCCATGCATGAAGAGCTACACAACTTTGAGAGAAATCAAGTTTGGACATTGGTTGAGAAGCCCGACAACAACCACAACATCATCGGTACCAAATGGGTGTTTCACAACAAGCAAGATGAAGATGGACAAGTAGTTTGCAACAAAGCACGTCTCATCGCCCAAGGCTACACACAAGTCGAAGGTATGGACTATGGTGAGACTTATGCTCCTGTTGCTAGACTTGAGTCCATTCGCATCTTACTTGCCTATGCTAATCACCATGATATCACCTTGTACCAAATGGACATTAAAAGTACTTTTCTAAATGGTGAAATAGAGGAGGAAGTTTATGTTAAGCAACCTCCCGGCTTTGTTAATCCTAAGAAACCAAATCATGTTTACAAACTTCACAAAGCTCTTTATGATCTTAAACAAGCTCCTAGAGCATGGTATAAATGCTTGACCAAGCTTTGTCACTTCTATCTAGCTTGCCAAACAGAACACTACTTTGTATTGTATTTTGTCCCTCTACTCTACTTCCTCTCTAGTGGTGAGGGATTAACATACCCATCCTAATGTAACACCACAGAGTTGTACATGTACATTTGTGTTGAGTTAATTTGAAGTCAGTGAGGGGCTGCCCTCACTGTCCTAAGCTTTCAAAAAAAACCAAGTTCCTTATTGAAAAAGGCTTTGAAATTGGAAAAATAGATTCTACTATTTTTACTAAAAGGGTCAATGGAGAACTATTTGTGTGCCAAATCTATGTTGATGATATTATATTTGGTTCTACTAACCGTCATTTTAGTGAAAAGTTTGGGAAGCTAATGTCGGAGAAGTTTGAGATGTCTATGATGAGTGAACTCAAATTCTTTGTTGGTTTGCAAATCAAGCAAACTAAGGAGGGTACCTTTGTATCTCAAATGAAGTACACCAAGGACTTATTCAAGAAGTTCAATATGCAAGAATGCAAAGGTATGACTACACCCATGCCTACTAGTGGATATCTTGACTTGACCAAAGATGGTGAACCGGTTGATCAAAAGGTTTATCGCTCTATGATTGGTTCATTGTTATATCTATGTGCTTCACGTCCCGATATCATGCCGAGTGTGTGCATGTGTGCACGATATCAAGCTGCTCCTAAAGAATGTCACCTTAAGGTCGTGAAAAGGATAGTGAGATACTTAATCCATACACCAAATTTTGGCGTTTGGTATCCTAAGAGGGCCTCTTTCGATCTTGTTGGCTACACCGACTCGGACTATGCCGGTGACAAGGTTGATAGAAAGTCCACTTTGGGTACTTGTCAATTTCTTGGTAGATCTCTTGTGTCTTGGTCTTCCAAGAAAGAAAACTCGGTATCGTTATCCACCGCCGAAGCGGAATACATTGCCGCTGGTTCATGTTGTGCTCAATTACTTTGGATGACCCAAACCCTTAAAAATTATGGGATATATGTGAAACATGTTCCATTACTTTGTGACAATGAAAGTGCTATCAAGATTGCTCACAATCCCGTGCAACATTCTCGAACTAAGCATATCGACGTTCATCATTATTTCATTTGAGATCATGTTGCCAAAGGGGACATTAATCTTAAGCATGTTCGCACAGAAAAACAATTAGCGAATATTTTCACTAAACCACTTGATGAGAAAGTGTTTTGCAGGTTAAGAGGTGAATTGAACATCATTGATGCTTCAAACTTGGAGTGGAAACTCCATTGGATACATGCAAGACATGAGCTTATGACTAATCCTTGATATTTCTCTTATGATGATAATCTTATGTCTTGGATATATTTGCACGTTGCATGTTATCTAACCCATGTTGGTACTTGGATGAATCGAATTCCATGAGATTGTAACCTACTCATATCTTGAGCAATCTCAACATCACCAAGTCTCTACACAATGGTGGATGAAGACAAGGAATCACGAAACCATTCAAACATATCCTTTGACAAATTCTATGTTGAGCTTCATGATTGTTATTTTGGATACACAAGTGATCTTCCTTGCAAGAAGTAACCCATGTAGGTAGATGAACTCAAATTCCAAATGGTGCTCCCAACTCTTGATGAGATACATCAACCTTGAGCAACCCACACAAGTTCAACTACATGATCAACACCACCACCCAAGGTATGTCATTCCATCTTAGAGAAGCTTTACTCCAAGTCATGAGTCAAAGCAACTCGACAAGATGTGAATACATCAAGATGCTTAAACGATAAATGGTAGGGATATTTAAATTAGTGCCCCTGGTTCCTTAGTTGTGCTCACTTTTCCCCACGCTCCAAGCTTTTGCTCACTTTTCCCCTCTTCCTTAGCTGAAACTCTCACAAATGCTTATAACGGGCGTCTGCCGTCTTGACTGTCCATTGACCGTTAATTGCTGACGAGTGGGGCCGAGTCTTCGTCTGACCGTTGCTTGCTGATGGGTGGGACCGCAAGGAGACACGTATTGGGCAGCTTGTCTGAATCTGAAATAGATCTAGACAGGCCGCACCGCACCACGCTGCCCCAACCCCTCCGCTAGCGTCGTGCTGCGTCCACCGCAGTTGTTTCCTCCACCCTATGCCCCTATGCCGTTCGTCGGCGACACCGCGTCTCCGCTAGATATAGCCCACCTCCCCATCTGGGATTACATAGCAATGTTGAGTGAGGACACCCGGAATGCAGTCGACCATGGAGAGGATTGGGTCGAATCCGCGGCAGATAATTCATGGATTAAACCTGGGTAAGCATTGTTTCCTCTCGAATTGACGTTCTAAGTCATATTGTAGGCCATATTTGACTTCTATTTGCTTGAATCGTTCGAATTTGTGCTTGATTTTACCCGGCTAACTGAAGCCTTTGTTTCAACAAAATAGGATTGATCGCGCGCTGGCTTTCCGGCTGGCGATTAGAATGGAAACTAGTGTGCTGCGTGGTACTAAATCACATTTGATTTCATCATTTTTCTATCCCAAAGTGGTAGAAACTAGCATATCTTTCAAAGATTTGCGAGCTGAGCTCTGAAACACCTATCCCTGGAGTGATGCCGATGCTGTTGAACTGAATTACTTTAGCAGTGAAGAGCAAAGATTTCTCCCACTAACTTGCGACGATCATATGTCGTTGCTTTTTTGCTAGGATTGCTGGCTGCCAATTCGATAAACTCCAAATCGATGTGCTTCAGCCATGTGCAGAACGGGCGAAGGGGAAGGGAGTTCAGACATCATCTGTCTGTGCTAATAGCCAGCACCCCGGCACTCCTTGTAGGTCGACACCAAGTAGAGCAAGTGGTTCATGGAGCCACAACATGCCTGCTGCCAATTCTGGTTCCAATTCAGCTGCTGCTTCTCGTGTACCTTCTGCAGTTGGTGTAGAAGAAGATGCAGAACCTGACGAGGTAGTGCCTACAAATGATGATGAAGACGAGATGATGTTTCCTGAAATGGTCAATGTAGCTAGTCAGCAAGCAGTGGATGATGAATATATGGAGGAGCCCATCAGCCAAGCTAGGTTTGATGACACTGACGATGAAGAGAAGGTGGAGAACATGGACAGCTTAATCGAGAATGAATACGATGGTGATGACATGCCAACAATTGAGTGGAACAGGGATAAACCTGATCTTAGTGTAGGTACCATTTTCCAGTCAATGGTGGATTGTCGAAATGCAGTGACAACATGGTGCATTATATCTGAAAACACCTATAAGATTAAAAGGAGTGAGCCAGCAAGGTTTACAGTTTTTTGTCCATATCCTAGGTGTAGGTGGAAGTTGCATGCATCTCGTATGAGAAAGAGCAAATATATTCAGGTAATCCAAGTTCAGTTAGTAGTTTAGTTTCAGATCATTGAGTAAGGTTTCTTAACTGTTTTTACCCTTTTATTTTGTTTCACATAAAGAAAAACCCACACAAGCACACCTGTCCACCTGGAGGGGGAGGGGGAAGGCCAAAACCAAGCTAGCAAAAACTAGGTGGGTGGCAGATGCTATATTGGATTGGCTGAGAGAAGAACCTGGACTTGGTCCAACAGCACTCCATGGGAAGCTTTTTGAGAAGTACAAGATAGAAATTCCTTACATGAGAATTTTCAATGCTAGGGAAAAGGCTCTTGACAGAATTAATGGTCAATGGAATGACAGTTTTCAGCTGCTTTACACTTTCAAAGCTGAAGTGGAGATGGCAAGTCCAGAGAGTGTTGTAGAGATTGACAAGCATACAGTTCCATTCAAAATAAAAGGAAAGTCATTTGAGAAGGAGTGCTTCAGAAGGGCTTTTGTTTGTTTCAAGGCTTGCTGGCAGGGGTTTCTAGATGGTTGCAGGCCCTATTTGGCTGTAGATGCCACACATTTGACTAGAAGATGGAGAGGACAGCTAGTAGCAGCTTCTGCAGTTGATGGACACAACTGGCTATTCCCAGTTGCATTTGGTGTGGTGGAGGCAGAGTCTGAGGAAAGTTGGGTTTGGTTTCTGCAGCAGTTGCGGAACATTATAGGCACACCCCCAGGTTTAGCTATACACACAGATGCTTGCAAGGGTTTAGAGAGTGCAGTAGAAATTGTATTCCCTGGAGTAGAGCATAGGGAATGTATGCGACACCTAGCGCATAATTTCAAAAAGAAGTTCAAAGGTAAAGTTTATGATGAGAACTTATGGCCAGCATCATACACATGCAGCAAAAGGAAGCATGAACACCATTTGAGAGTGGTGTATGCTCAAAATCCTCTTGTGAAGGAGTACATGGATGCACATCATGGCAAGGTGTGGTCAAGAAGCAACTTCAACGAAATCTGCAAAGTAGATTATGTGACCAGTAACCTTGCAGAATGCTTCAAGTCAAAGTTCAAGTCAGTGAAAGGGCTCTTGTTGTGGCAAGCATTTGGCAAGATGAGGTAGATGATCATGATAAAGATGGCTCTTCGCAAAAGAATTGCAGAAACACAATATGTTGGTCATCAAATGCTCCCATCACTGATTAAGGCATTGCACTTGAAGGCAAGAGGACTGAAGATGAAATGTATTCGATCTGGTACATATGAGGGAGAGGTTACCTATACTGACACTAAAAATAGGGTATGGAGGTATCCTGTGAACCTAAGTACTAGAGAATGTACTTGTAGGCAATGGCAGATCCATGGGAAGCCATGCATAATGCCCTACATCTGATGACCGTTATCGGGGGTGCAGATGGTGAAGTTGATCAATATTGCTCTGAGTATTTCTCTGTTGCCAAATTATGGCTGCTTATGCTGACAATGTGCCTGCACTCTTGGGGAAAGATCAATGGAACATAGTAGATCCAGGGTTTAAACTCCATGCTCCTGTCATTACTAGACCACCAGGAAGACCAAGGAACCAGAGGATTAGAGCAGGTGAGGAGGGTCGTCTACCAAAGAAGTGTGCTTGCAAAAAATGTGGAGTTCTGGGTGGGGCATATTGCTAGGCTTTTTACCAATGCGGTGGATGCATCATTTGGAGAGGAGGAAAGATGGACATCAGCCAATGCTGAGGAGAATGCAAAAGCAATGGAGACTGAAGATGCAGAGGAGAATGCAGTAGCAATGAAGACTGAAGATGCAGTGGAGAATGCAGCAGCAATTGAAGCAGTGGAGAATGCAGCAGCAAATGAAGCATCTTGGTATGTGTTTGCATTTGTAGAATGCAGCTACCCTTTTGTTTGCATTTGTTCTCTTTTTTGCCTATGGCTTATAATTTTATTTACCAGCTCTAGGGAGAAAAGGGTAAGAGATGAATAAGCAGAAGATTTTGAAACCATGGCCTTTAATGGTTTTGAAGCTATAAGAGAGGAAGAGGAGGGGGTAAATTTTCCAATTGTGCCTTTAAAGATTACTGAACCCATAGATGACCATCAAATGGTCGTCAAGTGCTCGGCGGGTGGAACTACTCCATCAGCACCTCCACGGCGAAAACCCCAAGTAAAGATCAAAAGGAACAAGACTCTGAAAGAAAAGAGCATCACAATTAGGGAAACCAGGAGCAAGACGGTGAAGCCAGCTGCAAACACAAGGAGCAAGTCGAAAATTTGAATTAAGTTGTTGGGAAATGTTTGTGTTGTCAATTTGAGGGCAAGTCGATCGCTTAAAACTTGGTAGATTTGTATTAAGATGTTGGCATCTTCAAACTTGCTAGATTTGAGCTACTGTGAAAACTTATCAGTTGTAATAATGTTGCTTCTACTTTGAGTCAGAATTCAAATTTCCATCAAAATTTGAATTTAAATCAAGATTTGGGCCAAAATTTGGATTCGAGCCAAAGTTGAAGTTGAACATTGGAGGTTGATTGCTCTGTGTGGTGTATTTGATCAAGCATTTGAAGTCCAATATTCATAGGTGAACAGTCTGAATGAGAAATGTGCTAGAAACGAGCTCGAAAGCTAGGATAAATAGCCCTATTTGAAATCAAGTTTTTTTTGACCTTGTCTAAATGAGGCATATATATTTTATTAACACTTGTTCCATATATATAGGGTAACAACGAAGTCTCACTATTTATTGATTAATATTCATATTACTATATTTTTTTTGAAAAAATATGATTTTAATTCAAAACCGTCAAATAACACGTTTTAGATATGAAAATGAAAAGATAAGTTCAGATCCTTCTTATTCACTCCAAAATGAAGCTATGGAGATTTTTCTTACTTTTTTGAATTATTTTGATTTTTTTTCAAACCCTAAACCCTCTCTCCCTAGTCTACAAACTTTGAACATGTTCATAGGTGATAGCTCATTTGTGTGAAGCCTTTTTTCATGAAAATGACCTACACCAAGTTTATATTTTTTCCTCATAACCTTGTCACATATGACGGCTATGTGCACAAGAATTACAACATTTTGATTTTTTTTTGAATTTTTTAAAAACATTTGAACTTCATTTCGACAGATCACTTCAAAAAATGATTTTTCAAAAAAAAAACGCCTCTATACCGAGTTTATATTTTTTTATGGTAACTAGGTCTCATGAACGGATGAACTACGTTTTTTTATATTTTTGCGATTTTTTCTAATTTAGTTATGGCCATTTGAAATCTGGTCAAACCCTAATAACCCCGTTGACTGGCTCATAACCCCGCAGAAATGCTCCAAACCCTAGCGTCGAACGTCCACCGTCGGATCCTACCAAGCGCCAAACACCACCCGTCAGATGTGGGGGTAGGCATGCGCGATCCGCGTGACGCATCCTGATTGGCTACTGCACTCCCTTTTACAATCTACCCCACTTTACATATGAAATTGTATTTTTCGCACATGACCACCACATGTCAGTGTTATGAGTTGGTTCAAATATTCAAACTGCAAAATACAATGTGGCAAATCGTCAATATAGCTTCCCCTTCTCCTCTTCTCCATCTGACAGACAAAGGCATCGAGCAGATCTCGAGCAGTTCCTTTGTTTCTTTCCCCATCTTCTCGTTCTTCTTCCTCTCGAGCAATTCCTCTGTTTCTTCCTCTCCAGCGATATGTTGACCTCCTCGTCAGCCCTCCGTTCCATGTGGCTGGTGTATGGTCTAGTGCCGATGACTCGATGCACTGACTGCCCACGGACTGCGCCACTGAAGCGATTGACTTCGAAGGAGGAGAAGAATGGGAACTTTGGGCGCGAGTTCGTCAAATGCAAGAGCAAGCCGGAGGGGCAGGTTAGATCTGAGTTTTCCTTGCATCCTTTATCTCCAATTTCTCAAAAAAATCTGTTAGATTTGGGATTTAGGTTACGTGATTTCATTTTTAGATCGTGAAGAAATGCTACCATTTCGAGTGGATGGATGATTACATCCAGAGGCTTCAAGGGTTGGGCTTGCTGGATTCGAGGGGGAATGCAATCCGCGAGTTCAATCTGCCCCATGATAGTGCCGCTCCGGCAGCAGAAGCACGTCCGGAATACCCGACGGTGGTAGATGTCGAACTGAAGACGGAATTGAAGAAGATGAACAAGAAGTTCAAGCAGCTGATTGAGTTGAAGAAGCAATCCAATCTGATAGCTTTAGGAATACTTGCTCTAGGATTTTTTTACTTGATGGCTATCTCTCGTTAGAGATGTTTGTCTAATGTTGTTGCCATTTAGCAATCCAAGTCTGTTTATCTCAAATGCAACTCTGTTTAGTGCAAGTGTCGATCTCTGAATGTATGCAGTTTACTGTTATGTTTCGACACTTTCAGTTTCGGCAGAAGACAACTACCAGTTCAGTGATAGGATTATTTTGTTAGCTAATAACCTCGAGTGATCAAGGGATATACATCAAGTTCATCTCTTCTCTCTCGCAATTGAGCAGCACAAGGGATATACATCAAGTTCATCTCTTCTCTCTCGCACTTGCCAAACTTTTGTCCTCGAGTTCGTCAGTTCTGCTAGAAAAAAACCCACTTCACGGGCCCAACGAGAATCAAGCTGCAATAGGCCCACAAAGGATAAATGAGGCCCAGAAACAAGTGAAGTTTCTTTTTTTTTGTTTAGGAATGATTGCTTTGTTCTTTTTTGTTTCTGATTGATTTTTTCAAGCAGCTGAATTTTTTTATTTGATTTCTCTACAACGTATGTGCTTTTGTTTTGCTTGCTCACAACCTGGCTTAGTTTGGTGGTAAAGTAATTTTAGAATCAAAGTATTTGCAAACGGCAGTATTATTATGCCTAGCGAACCAATACTTCAGTATTGGAAAAAGAGGTCCAACCCTCTTTTTAATATACTTCAAAAATAGTGTAGTTTTCTACATATTAAAGTATATAAAACTACACTTTTGACTAAAGCCAAACATCTCAAAGTATTTGATACTTCAATATTTCTGGAAACCAAAGTATTCTTGGAATTCCTAAAAAATACAGAGCTCCCAAACCAAAGCCGTGTACAATATGTTCTTATTTTTAGAAGGCATCTATAAACACATCATTTTTAGTTAGTTTGGTTAATTTTGCCCACATCAATTAGCCGTGTCTAAACTTGGGACAAACAAAATACAACCATAACAAAGCATTAATATAACACACATAACTTAACTTAGATAGGGTTGCTAGGGCAACATAAGTTCTTACATATAACACGGCACACCAATTGCTAGCACTAGTAGAAAAAGGGTCAAATGTGAGACACATTAGTCCCGGTTTGTAACAGAACCGGCACTAATGTGTCCATTAGTGCCGGTTCCAATGGCTAGCCGGGAGGAGCTCTTTAGTACCGGTTCGTGGCAAACCTTTAGCACCGGTTCGTGCCACGAACCGGTACTAATGAGAGTGGTGGCAGGATGTTGTCAGAGTGGGGCCCTTCCAGCACCTTTAGTACCGGTTCGTGGCACAAACCGGTACTAAAGGTCGTCCTATATAAATCCTACGTCCACCCGCACTCTATTCTTCCCCCTTTCCCCTCTCCCTCTCCTCTGTTCTTCCCTTCTTCCTCTCGAGTTCATCACAAAATTTGCCCCAAATTTGTCGCGATTTGCAGGCCCTCATCCATTCAAATGATCACCAAGGTTAGCAACTTTGTCCTTTCATCTCTCATTGCTAGATTAGATCTTGCATTGGTTTATATAGTGATTAATTGTGGGTTTTAGTAATTTGGGAGGAATTATATGTGGTAGTATTTGATTTATATGCAATTTGAGGTCAAAATAACACTTAGTTTGCATATGTAGGTGTGGTTTACTTAGTGCCTTCTATATCTCCGTCGTAACCACCGTCGATCGCCCGCACCGTCCCGTCGCTGGCACCACCTTGTGGTGAGCCTCTTGTTCATGAAATTTTATATAAAAAATTGATGTTTGTGTGATTTGGATATATAGTTACTCGTATAATAATTATCTTACCCGTACGTTGTTTGTTATACATAGTGCCATGGTTTTGATATCCGTCCCCGTCGGCCCTCGTCCTTGTTATGATTCGGATGTGGTATATTCTCTTTTAAAACTATTTGTTGCATTTCGTGTTTATGACAAATTATGCCCATCAAGTTGACATAGATATTTTTATCTAGGAGGTATGTGAACTGGAAATTCCAACCGACCCTATTGTCGAGAGGTTAAATTTAGTTGAAAGAGAAAACGAGTACTTAAAAGAAAAATTGAAAAGAATTGAGGGGGAGAAGATGGAATTGGAGTTGCATGTTGCCGATGTCGTCAATGATCATAAGATCAAGATGGAGAAAATGCGCTTGGAGATTAGAAAGATTAGAAAATATGCCATCGATAGTGAGGCTTGGTATCATTATGCTGTTGGATCAATTGTTACCTTAGTTGCGATCTTGATCGCATTTGTTGTTGCATTTAAATGCTTTAGCTAGAGAGTTATTTGTTTGTTGCATTTAAGTGTTGTATGAACTTTATGTATGAACTTGTATTAATTTGGTCTATTCAGTGTTGTGTAATGAAGATGAGCCGGCAATGGATGTACGATGACCGATGCTCTCCCCAGTTCGTTGAGGGCGTGCATACTTTTCTGCTTGCGACTGAGGCAAACAAGCGGGCGGATGGTTTTATGCCTTGTCCATGTGCTGGCTGTAAGAATGGTCGCAATTACTCTACGTCAAGAACCATTCACGTCCACCTGTTTGAGTCCGGTTTCATGCCCCACTATAATGTTTGGACCAAGCACGGAGAAAGAGGGGTTATGATGGAAGACAATGAAGAAGAAGAGGACGAAGACAGCTATCCTGGCCATGGGTTCCCTGAATACGATGATACAACAATGGGGGAAGAAGCTGAGCCGGTAATGCGGGAAGAAGCTGAGCCGGCAATGCGGGAAGAAGCTGAAGAAGAGGCATCAGATGAGCCCGTTGATGATCTAGGTCGGGCCATTGCCGATGCAAAGAGAAACTGCGCAAGTGATTTGGAGAAGAAGAAGTTGCAGCGCATGTTAGAGGATCACAAAAAATTGTTGTACCCGAATTGCGTAGGTGACAAGAAAAAGCTGGGCACCACACTGGAATTGCTGCAATGGAAGGCTGAGAATGGTGTATCTGACAAGGGATTTGGAAAGTTGCTGGTAATGATAAAGGATATGCTTCCAAAGGACAACAAATTGCCCGAGAGTATGTACGAAGCAAAGAAGGTTGTCTGCCCTCTAGGGTTAGAGGTGCAGAAGATACATGCATGCCCTAATGATTGCATCCTCTACCGCGGTGAGTACGAGGATTTGAACGCTTGCCCGGTATGTGGTGCATTGCGCTATAAGATCAGCCGCGATGAGCATGGTGGTGTCGAGGGCGAGCGCCCCAGGAAGAAGATTCCTGCCAAGGTGATGTGGTATTCTCCTATAATACCACGGTTGAAACGTTTGTTCCAAAACAAAGAGCATGCCAAGGCGATGCGATGGCACAGAGAAGACCGTAAGAAAGACGGAAAGTTGAGAGTACCCGCTGACGGGTCGCAGTGGAGAAAAATCGAAAGAAAGTACGGGAAGGAGTTTGCAGATGACGCAAGGAGCGTATGGTTTGGTCTAAGCGTAGATGGCATTAATCCTTTTCGGGAGCAGAGTAGCAACCATAGCACCTGGCCTGGGACTCTATGTTTGTATAACCTTCCTCCTTGGTTGTGCATGAAGTGGAAGTTCATTATGATGCCAGTGCTCATCCAAGGCCCTAAGCAACCCGGCAACGACATTGATGTGTACCTAAGGCCATTAGTTGAAGAACTCTTACAACTGTGGAGTGGAACAGGTGTATGTGCGTGGGATGAGCACATGGGGGAAGAATTTGACCTAAAGGCGTTGCTGTTCGTGACCATCAATGATTGGCCTGCTCTCAGTAACCTTTCAGGACAGACAAACAAGGGATACCGCGGATGCATGCATTGTTTGGATGATACCGACAGTATATATTTGAATAGTTGTAAGAAGAATGTGTACCTGGGACATCGTCAATTTCTTCCGAGCAGGCATCCCGTAAGAAAGAAAGGCAAGCATTTCAAAGGTGAGGCGGATCACCGGACGAAGCCTCGCCACCGTACTGGTGCTGATGTACATGATATGGTCAAGGATTTGAAGGTGATATTTGGAAAGGGTCCTGGCGGACAACCTGTTCCAAAGGATGCTGACGGACGCGCACCCATGTGGAAGAAGAAATCTATATTTTGGGACCTGCCATATTGGAAAGACCTAGAGGTCCGCTCCGCAATCGACGTGATGCACGTGATGAAGAATCTTTGCGTGACCCTGCTTGGCTTCTTGGGCGTGTATGGGAAGACAAAAGATACACCTGAGGCATGGGAGGACCAGCAACGTATGCACGGAGAAGACGGCATACATCAGGGTCATGCAAGCTATGCTCTTACCAAAGAAGAGAAGGAAATCTTCTTTGAATGCCTGCTCAGTATTAAGGTACCGTCTGGCTTCTCGTCGAATATAAAGGGAATAATAAGCATGGCAAAGAAAAAGTTCCAGAACCTAAAGTCTCATGACTGCCACGTGATTATGACGCAACTGCTTCCGGTTGCATTGAGGGGGCTTCTACCGGAAAACGTTCGATTAGCCATTGTGAAGCTATGTGCATTTCTCAATGCAATCTCTCAGAAGGTAATCGATCCAGAAATCATACCAAGGTTACAGAATGATTTGCTGCAATGTCTTGTCAGTTTCGAGTTGGTGTTCCCACCATCCTTCTTCAACATCATGACGCACGTCCTAGTTCACCTATGCAAAGAGGTTAACGTTTTGGGTCCTGTATTTCTACACAATATGTTCCCCTTTGAGAGGTTCATGGGAGTCTTAAAGAAATATGTTCATAACCGTGCTAGGCCAGAAGGAAGCATATCCAAGGGCCATCAAAATGAGGAGGTCATTGAGTTTTGTATTGGCTTTATTACTGACCTTAAGCCGATTGGTGTTCCTGAATCGCGGCATAAGGGCAGACTGGATGGAAAAGGCACCCTAGGAGGGGAACAAATAATATGTATGGACGGACATTCTCTCACTGAAGCACACTACACAGTTCTACAGAATTCCGCCTTGGTGGCTCCGTATATGGATGAACACAAGAATTTGCTACGCTCCAAACACCAGGAGCGGTCTGATGACTGGATTACACGTGAACAAACCAGGAGTTTCGCCAGCTGGTTGCAGACACGTACCATGCATGACACCTCTATTGAAGATGACCTGTACTTGCTGTCGCAGTTACCATCTTCAAATATAATGACTTTCAAAGGGTACGAGATAAATGGTAATACATTTTACACGATCGCCCAAGATAAGAAGAGCACCAACCAAAACAGTGGTGTCCGCTTTGATGCAAAAACCAAGACGGGAAAGGAAACATATTATGGTTATATACAGGACATATGGGAACTTGACTATCGACGTGGTTTAAAGGTCCCTTTGTTTCGGTGCAAATGGGTCAATATGACACGAGGCGGGGTAACGGAAGACCCGCAGTACGGAATGACAACAGTGGATCTCAACAATATTGCGTATGCAGACGAACCATTCGTCCTAGCCAATGATGTGGCACAGGTTTTCTATGTGAAGGACATGTCTACCAAGCCAAGAAAAAGAAAAGATAAGGAAGCGAATGCATCGTACGATGAGCCAAAGTGGCACATAGTTCTTTCTGGGAAGAGAAACATCGTGGGAGTGGATGACAAGATAGACAAGTTAGAAGATTATGAAAAGTTTGATGAAATTGCTCCATTCACAGTGAATATTGACCCGAGCATCCCGTTAAATGATGAAGATTTTCCATGGTTACGGCGCAAAGGGACACACGTGAAGAAAAAGTTTCACACCCAAAGATCTGGGATGTGATCGGCTTCACTAGCTATCATCACTTTCTTCTGTGTTTCGCACCCAGAGGGGAATCTCTGTAATAGTTAGGGTAGTTATGTGTTTTGGCATTTGAAACGCGAAGAAATTTTGTGTGCAAACAAATTCACACTAATTTCAAATAATTCAAAATTTAAACTATTCAAATTTGAAAACTACGGGCACTAACAGAAAGTTTGTAATTTTTTGTACCTAAAGAGGCTGTGTCAGCCTCCGGTCAGGCTATGGCCCCACCATCACCATTTAGTGCCAGTTCGTACCACGAACCGGTACTAATGAGGTTGTGTCAGGTAAGGCTGGGGCCCCACGAGCACCTTTAGTACCGGTTCATGGATGAACCAGACGTAAGCTGTTTTTTACTCCCACCTCGCGAAGTGAGAGGGACTAGGAGCGGTTTATAAGCCCTGAGTGCAGAGACGATGAAGAAGAGGATCAATGCTCACGTTGCTTAGCTTCAAGCCTTCAGGAATACGGTAGACTGCACGGAGCTATGCGCAGTGCAGTTTACACTATTCTGAAAGGCTTGAAGCAAATTAACGAGCATTGCACCTCATTTATTTTTAATAACTTATTACAACTCCGGACTTCTTCTGTTATGGCAAAAACTAATTGCACGTCGACATTTCTTTTTTTTAAGTTATAACTCTAGACTTTGACCATCAAGTTTTGCAGAAAAGAAAAAATAGCAGAAAAGAAAGAAAAACTATAGCTGAAAAGAAAAAAGCTATATAAAAAACTACTCAAAAATAAATAGAAGAAAATAAATATAGTAGAAAAGAAAAAAGTACTCAGAAATAAATAGAAGAAAAAATAAAGCAGAAAAGAAAAAAAAATATTTGCTATTTTTCAATCGTTTACAAAATGACCGTGAAATTGAAAATCACTACAAAATGAACTTTGAAAATGTTGAATTTTGGCAAACTAGATGAAAAACTACTCACAAATAAATAGAAGAAAATAAATATAACAGAAAAGAAAAAACTATACAAAAAACTACGCAAAAATAAATAGAAGAAAATAAAGCAGAAAAGAAAAAAACTATAAAAAATTGGGGCGCTGCCCTGTGGGCCTGATAGGCCACAGGTGTGTAATTACAGGCCTTAAAGGCCCAGCAGACTCATAGGGCAGTGCGCAGAGTTTAGGCCCACAAGCCTGCTATACAGAGGAGTTCGAAGTGGTAGCCGCGGCTGGGTTTATAAACCAGTGCGGCTGCCCTTCGCCCGGCGAGGTGGGACTAAACTTTGGGGTGGCAGCGCGAGGCCTTTAGTACCGGTTGGAACCACCAACCGGTACTAAAGGGGGGGCCTTTAGTACCGGTTTGTGCCACCACCCGGTACTAAAGGGGGTCGCTTCCCGCCGCTTGGGCTGGCCAAAACTGGCCTTTAGTACCGGTTGGTGGCACAAACCGATACTAAAGGCCCCTCCTATATAAACAACACTTGCGAAAATTTCATTCTCCCTTTGTTTCTTCCTCTGTTTCTATCGTCTCCGTCGCCGTCGCTGCCCCCGTCCCCGTCGCCGCCCTCGTCTCCGTTGCCGCCCCCGTCCCCGTCGTCGCCCCGGGCCCGTCCCCGCGTCGCCGCCCCGGCCCGTCACTGCCCCCGGCCGTCGCCGTCGCCCCGCTGTGAGCTCTCCCCCTCTAACCCCTCTCCCTCGCCCCCGGCGGCCACCATGGGCGCCGCCCCTCCCCGAGCCCATACACACACACACACACAAGCATGATGAACACACACACACACACATATGTATGAATTAATGCATGTATATATTAGTATATACGTATTTTGTATGTTTAATTAGTTTAGATTATTTAGATTATTATTTTCACTATTATATATGTATGAATGCATGTTAGATGGATATAATTAGTGTTTAATTAGTATGGAAATTTTTTATATAATGTTGTTTTTCAGTTTTTTAATGGATGTATAGAAGTTGTGTTTTCTGTTTTTAGTGTTAGATGCTTAATTAGTATGAAATAGTATATAGATTTTTGAAATAGTAGAAATGTTAGAAATTTTAGTTATCAAAATCCAATCATTAAAAAAATGTTACTTTTTGCGGGCATATAGCTAGTATTTGTTCTCGACGATGCCCGGCCCGCATCCCCGCCGTCGACCCGTCCGCGACGACGTCCAGCCGACCCATGTCCGGGACTGGGCTCCGCCGGGCTGGCACTGGGAGGTGCTGCCTGGAGGGGCGCGCCGCTTGATGAGGAACCCGACCCCGGGTCCCGTTGTCGACCCTGATCTCGTTTGGTGGCGTTCGCGTGGGCCAGTTTCGGTGCGGAGGGACCCGGCCCCACCGGAGGTGGTACGTCGCCGTGTTAGGGAGGAGGACGAGCACGTCCATCGCTACATGGTTGCGTTAGAGGGCGGCAGGTTCTCCAATACCTGGCAGTATCTTCGGGGATCTCACTTCAGCTATGATCCTGTGAGGGTTCCTTCTCTTTGGGTGTCCACCGCCCGCGCCGCAGGAACCGCGAGTGTCCTAGATTCTTCTGTAGTATTCGATCTTTAATTAGCTAGCCAGTGATGTACTACTCAATATTATATATTATTCGAGACAATGTATTCGAGATTATATCTATTATTCTAGACGAAGTATTCGAGATTATATCTATTATTCGAGACGATGTAATTTGAATACTAAATTATTTTATATTTCTTTTGGATTAGTTAAATAAAAGCTATGGCACACAATACCGACAGAGAGGGAGAACAGACCATGTTCGATATGATACGCAGGCCAGATGATGATCAGAATGAAGAAGATTATGACGGCTCCGAATTTCTAAACAACACCAGAGAGGGTGATATGATATTCGATCGCGACGACCGAATTGATGAAGTCATGAACTACGATTATGACGATGACGAAGAACATGTTGATCCTGAAACAACAAAGACCGACGAGGTATATATATTTATATAAGCAGGTATCTGGTGATCATCACATGTTTTAAATGACTTGAAGATATATTAACGAATCGATCTTTGTTCTTTCAGCCATCCGGATCGAGCAAATCTTCAGGCAGAAGGACAAAACGAGGCCCGAACAAAAAGTTGAAGGAGGGCGTAAAGTACAATATCAAGGGAGTCAGACCTAATGGCGAACCATTAGCGCCTAAGAAGATTGCGGACAAGTTCGTTCGTCAGTGCGGAGTTCTTGTGAAGGACCAACTCCCGATCTCCCTTCAAGAATGGAGAGAGCCAGCAAAAGACAAAAGACAAAAAGGCAAAGAGGACGCTGCTCCATGTCCAGATGTTACTTTTGTTGACAAGAATCAAAAAGATCTGCTTTGGGATACTCTCATGGAACATTTCACCCTACCAGATCATTTCACAGAAGCAGATGTGCAGAAAGTCAAGGACGCTGCTCTTAGGAAGATGGCGGTTGCATTCAAGAACCACAAGAATCGTGAATGGGACAAGTACGTCAAGGGAGGAAGGAAGACTCCAGTATTCGAGGGAACACTAGAGAACCAACGTGCTCATTGGGATGATTTCGTGAAATTCAAGGATTCAGAATTAGCTAAGGAACGGTCGAGAATAAACAGGAAGAATGCCGAAAAAAGGATAAGTTCCATAAGCTGGGGCCAGGTGGCTATGCGGTGGCAATGCCTAAGTGGGATAAGTTTGAGAAAGAGATGGAGGATGCAGGTGTCACTCCGGTTACTAAGAGCTGGCCCCCCAGGTGCAGAACTTGGTTCTATGCGCATGGGGGGGAGTTGGACCCGAAGACAGGCAATGTTTCGACGAAGGCAAGTCTGAAGGGAGCCGACGATGCGATACTTGTTGCAATAGAAGAGGCACGATTGGGGGTGTTCCAGCCCAACAGAGAGAACGATGAGCTTACGCGTGCCCTGGGAAATCCTGAACACCCAGGAAGAACACAAGGCATGGGCGCTATTCCGTGGTATGAGGGGTTTTTAGACTGGAACACCGACTACAGAACCCGTGCGAGAAAGAAGATTGCGGAGGAGAAGAAGAGGAAGATGGAGGAGGAGCAGAGGAAGCGGGACTATGAACGCCTTCAAGGCCTAGAAGCAAGTCAAGCGGAATTGGCAGTCAAATTCCAGCGGCAGCAAGAGCAGATCGACTCACTTACCCAGCAAAGGGGGTCTCAGCAGCTGCAGCTTCTAGAGGATGATCCAGCATTGAATAGCACCGCCCCATCCATGCCGAGAAGCAGCGCGGGTTCCGCCCCGGACGATGCAATGCTGGGTAGATACCCCATGGATGACATCACGGAGAACACTAACTACGAGCTACACGTCAAAATAGCGAACATATCCATGAAGGTGGCGGACGCCGTTGCTTTTACAAATCCCCCCGAGGCAACCTTCCATTGCAACCCGATTCCAGCGGGCTATGCTCGTGTCTTGGTTGATGAGGTGGTGGACCCACCATATTCGGAGCTACAGCTTGACATTCCTGGAGGTGACGACGAGCGCTTTCTCGAAGAGGCCAAACATCATATCATCCTATGGAAAAAGGATTGCATCATCTTTCGAAGGCCACCGACACCGCGTCAGCCGACTCCTCATCGAAGTCCGCCACCGAGTCAGCAGTCTCCCGCTCCTGCAAGTCCACCAAGTCCGGCAAAGTGTCAGGCCACTCCTCCTCCATGTCCGGCAAAGTGTCAGGCCACTCCTCCTCCTCCAAGTCCGCCACAGCGTCAAACGTCCACTCCTCCTCCAAGTCCGGCACAAGCTCAGGCCACTCCTCCTCCAAGTCCGGCACAGCTTCAGGCGGCCACTCCTCCTCATCCAACTCAGCCCCGTCAGCCGTCTCCGCCTCCTCAGCAATCGCAGAAGAGACACCCCATAGCTATGGTGCGTAGCGGTACGAGTCGAGGTAGTACAGGAAGTACAGGCGGAGGCAAGCGATATAAATATGGTCCAAGCCTCACGCCTCTTCCGCAGAGGGCTTATGATATGTCCAAGGAGGAAATCGCAACCATATCGAAGGCCGAGGTGGAAGCCCATTTTGCATTGAAACCGCCACCGCCGCCAAGGGAGAAAGTGCCTGAGGAAACGATTGACCACTTCATTCGTATGGCTCAACCACCAGCTCCCAAGCCTGTTGACACAGACTATGAGTGCCACATCAGGAAGTTAAATCGAGCACGTCTACGTAAGGAGGTGAGCTCGGGATCGAGCAAACAAGAAGCAGCTGTCAAAAAATGCGGGAAAACCATTCCCCAGCTGGGAGAACAGGCGGCGCAATCGATCCCCTCGCTTGTTGTGCCAACAACACGTGACAGTACGCGCGCCCAATATTATTGTGGGAAAATAGTTTACGTTCCTGAGGTGGGCAATGTGGTAATAACGAAGGAGCATATAATGCAGGCTGAAGTTCTCAAAATCACTGTTGGACAACTCCTCGAGATCGAGCCCATGCCTGTGCTTAGAGAGGATGAAATAAAACGGAAATATGTCCGGGGCCAACCTTTGGTCGAGCCAGACAAGGTCAAGAACCTCCCAACAAGAATGTATGAATTGCATCAATGGTACATGAACATTACCAAGATTTCATATCGATTGTCCCTCATGGTGAATGTCAAGGAGGATCATTACTTCCATGAGAAAGCTCTGTCCGTTGAGTATTCTGAACTGTTTCAGTTATACAATCAAGACGCACTTGAAAAATCTATCGTCAGTTGCTATTGTCTGTAAGTGATTTCTTTCTGTAATTTAAGTTTCAAGCTAGCTGTAGTGATCTTTTTGATCAATCATTACCTGTAATTATCCTCACTATATTCTTTTCTGTGGTATTATGCAGAATGAAGATGTATGAAATGAGAAAAGCTGGACGCTATGGCATTGGGTTCATTGACCCAAACACCGTTAATGAATACACATGGCGGATAAATCGACATCATCAAAAGGACGTAGAGGACAACATGCTAGAGTTCTTGAAGCGCCTCAAATACAATGAAGATATACTACTTCCTTACAACTTCCAGTGAGTCACACTGTCTTGTACTACAAATTCTCTATTTTTGCCTACTAGCTAGCTACATGTTTTTGCTTACATATGCCCGCTTAATTAAGACATGCAAACGTGTGTGCATGCAGATTTCACTCGGTCTTGTGTATAATTAAAGTTGACGACGGTACAGTTGAAATACTGGACTCACTACTCAAAGTTAAAACTGACTATAACATCTTGTTTGGGATAGTCAACAGGTAATTTCAATCATTATTAACTGTATATCTCGGCCTATTTAGTTCGTCATTTCATGATATGAACTATTTAATAACCCCTTTATTCATTTTTTTTGTCGGCGGGCAGGGCTTGGGCAAGGTTCATCAGCGTCACGGATGGCGAATGGAAAAAAAGCTTCAATGGTTTCGACCCAAGGTAAGTAATTAAGTAGTACTAGCTAGCTAGCTAGCTGCCATCTCTTTAATTATCATGCTTGATTATCTGATCAAATTCCATTCTCGTAAAGGCCCTGAAGCAGGCGCAGGGGACTGATCTGTGTGCATTCTGCGTTTGCGAGAACATTCGCATGATGGCGTCCGAAAGGAGCAGATCTCAAAGACAGGAATGGGTACGCTTGTAAGAACACTATTCACAATTTTTACACCATTATAGATATCTAGTCACACAACTAATACACATGCATATTGATCTCCTTCTTAACAGTTCAGAGAGGTGCGGGAGAAGCTCCTAGAAACGGAGCGCGTAGAAGCACTTCAAGAGGAAATAGCGGGATTTTTGCTCGACCAGGTCATAAATCCGAAGGGAGAATACTATTACCCGCTACCGCCCCCATGAAAACCACTTCCAATTGTCATCATGCTCCGAAGGCACCAATTAGGCTAATGCCACTGGCTCCAAAGGCAACATGCATATGTAGGAGAAATTGTATATAGCTAGCTATACATTTGTGTATGTGTGAATTAATTAATATGGTGGTTTGTGAGACATTGATGATATATATATGCATGATTGGTTCTACTAGAAATTCTATATATATATATATATATATATATATATGCATAACGTGTACAATGTGTAGTATCGTAAAATACCAGCAAACGAAAAAGAATTAAAATGGAAACACAAAATTAAATGAAAAAGAAATCATAAAACTAAAAAAACAAACCTTATAGTACCGGTTGGTATTACCAACCGGTACTAAAGGGCTCCAGCCCCCCGGAGCTGGCTCGTGCCACGTGGTTGCCCTTTACCACCGGTTTGTGCTGAACCGGTACTAAAGGGGGGGGGGGCTTTAGTGCCCACACTTTAGTGCCGGTTATGGAACCGACACTAAAGGGCCTTACGAACCGGTGCTATTGCCCGGTTCTGCACTAGTGTAGGGCAACATAAGTTCTTACATAGATAATAATAATTAACCTTACATGCATAGATAGTGTAGCTAGGTCGGGCAACACACACACCAAACTCACACTACATAGTAGATAGGGTAGCTAGGGCAACACCGCCATGTCTTCACCTTAACCGCAGGCTTCACCGTCTTCTTCGCCGCCGGCTTCAGTACTGCTCCTCCTCCTCCTCAAGGCCGTTGTCGCCGAGGTAGTACGGGAGGCTGTGCATGCGTTTGCGAGCCGGGAAGACGCTCTCGAAGTCGGTGAAGATGTTATAGGTGGTGAATGCGATGAACTCGCACCCACACCAATACACCTTGCCGAGCAGGTAGTAGGCATTGAACCTGTTGGTGAAGTGGACGACGAGCCCTACCATTGGAGAATTGGCATGGGGACGCTGCTCCACGAGGTTGAACATGGGCGGAGAGCCCGCCGGGAGGTGGTGGAAGCCCGCACGGAGGAACCCCCGTGCAAGCTCAGTGCTACCCCTCCAGTGTGAGAACGCCCACACGCAGAGCGATGCCTCGACGACGATGTTGGCGGGGTACCGCCGTTCGGGCACGGTGGGCGGTTCTTGGAACATCGGCCCGTTGTACTGCATCTTGAATGCTTTGCTGAGTGGAACGGCTTTGGCTTTTGGGGGAAGAAGAGAAGTGGGAGGCGCAGATGGATCTGTAGAAGAAGAGGCAATGGAGGGCAGTTTAAATAGCCGAGGGAGACGAAGTGGGTACACGTGCAAACGGCGTAGATCGTGACTCAGTGTGTGCGTGAACCGATGCAATCATCAATGTGTGAACGTGAATCGAAGCGAGTGTGCTTTGCGTGCTCTGCGTTGGCGGCTGCATGCCTCCCCCTTCTGCGTGCTCTGCGTTGGCGGCTGCCTGCCTCCCACAACTAAACCGAGCATGCGTGCAGCCTGCCCCTTCTGCCACCGGCATGTATGCCTGCAACGCTGCGGAGCGACTGAATCCACCGGCAATCATGCGGCACGGATCGATGCGTGTGTGTCGGCGTGCATGCATGCGTTTAGGTCTAGGTCACTAGATGCGTGCATGGCGGTGTTCGCATGCATCCATCGATAGCAGGCTGCTTCCATCGATAGCAGGCTTTTTTAATTTATTACCAACAAACTAACGGGCCCGTCCTATGAACACAAACACGGCCCAACCAGCGAAGCCACAGCCACAGTCAACAGAGTCCAACGTGGCCCCACAAGTCAGTTAACAGCCAAGACGGCAAACGTTTGTTATGAACATTTGTGAGAGTTTCAGCTAAGGGAGTGGGGAAAAGTGAGCAAAAGTTTGAAGCGTGGAGAAAACTAAGCACAACTAAGGAATTGGGGGCACAGATGGAATAAGCCCTAAATGGTAACCCCATTTTGAGCTTAAACGATCAGTATGACCTATGATCAAGTGATCTCACTTGACTCCTAAGTCAATATATTCTAACATAGGTGACTTTGTCGCCGACAAACTCTAGATGAAGTTCTCATGTCTTCTTTTCTGTGCTCTTGCATTTGTCTCATGCATGTTTGTTTCCCCTTTCAAAAAAACTCCATCTAGATTTCTTTCTTTTCTATTTTGTTCTGCATTCTCTGCATCCAATTCATTGCAAATCTTATTGTTAATTCCTTGCAAATCCTTGTGAGATCTTACTTGTCTAGTGAGCTGAGGTGACAAGTGTTTTCTCTGTGATGAACTCGGTCTCACCGGTTTTTTATTTTCGGTCCAACCGAGTCCTTTCGGTGCAACCGAAGCATACAACTCGGTGCCACCGATTTCCCTACAGGAAAAACATTTTGCCACATGTTCCTGCTTTACTTTTGATCCAGCTCCACTCAATGAATCTTGTCCTCTACAAGCAGCACATTTTTATCAATGCTTTGTGTTATCACTCAAGGACCAAACCCATTCACGACAAATTCCAGAAGCCCTTCTTGGAAATTGATGTCAAAGGGGGAGAGAGAGAGATCACATCAAAGCTTATCACTTCCACAGGGGGGGGAGAGATCTCCAGGGGAGAGAATACTCAATAAGAGAGTAACCCTCAAGGATCCCAGATGCTTGGTGTTCAAGAGGAGAGATGTCAGATGTCTTCATGAGGGGGAAGAAAGACATGTTCATATGTGCCTATTTGCATTATCATTATATCTGATTTTGCATTTTGCTCTGATTTTCTGTTCCCTATCTTCTCCCAGTATCCCATGCTAGATTCGGGGGGAGCAAGACATCTAAGGGAAAGAAATTCCTTAAATTCATTGCACATCTTTACCTTTTGGACATGTCTATGTCAAATGTGGTACTTAGTACTCACTCTCTACATGTCATCCCAGTCTTGGTATTCTTGTGGTCTCTTCTGTTTGCTCTGGCTAGTAGGTGTATCTGTGTTATCTAACCTTGTTTACGCAGGTTCATTCCATCCTAAGCCAACTCAAGACCACAAGGTAAGTATATGCATCACAGTCATGTGTATGAGGAATTCTTGTTGATGTATATATTGTTTGCAAGAAGGACTCATGAGCATGAAGGTACATTTCCCACATACACATCTGTTGCTATCTTTTGCTCTGATGCATATGGCCAAGATACATATAACACATTGCTTACTCTGTCATGTTCATGCATTCACATGCTTCTATATTCCACATTCACATGATTGCATACATGTAGGGGGAGCCTATGCTTGTTACATGTCTTTCCAAAGCTTTACTTGCTATTCTCTATATCTTTATCTAAAGCTTTGATGTATGTTGTCATCAATTACCAAAAAGGGGGAGATTGAAAGCACAAGTGCTCCCTGGGTGGTTTTGGTAATTAATGTCAACATATCTCTTGTTGGACTAACACCTTTACCTAGTATGTTTCAGACAAGTTCAACAATGGAGTGGAATGGACTAAAGGATGTGGAACCCCTTCAAGATGCTAAGGACAAAGGATTGGCTCAAGCTCGAAGATCAAGACTCTACATTTTCTATTTTAGTGATCCAAGATCACATTGATTCTATAGGAAAAGCCAATACTATCAAGAGGGGATGAGGTGTTGCTTAATGGCTTGCTTGCTCAAAGTGCTTAGTGATATGCTCCAAAGCCCTCAACTACTTTATCACATCCACATATGTCCTAGACCAAAAGTCTAACTCGGCCCCACCGATTCTTTCTATCCGGCGCCACCGAGTTCAGATGTCTTAGCCACTGCCACAAACCCTAGGCAAATCGGTCTCACCGATAGGGATCTCAGTCTCACCGAGATGGGATTGTAATCTCTCTGTGTATGTCCATTACCAAAATTGGTCTCACCGAGTTTGAGCAATCGTTACTACCGAGATTACAATGGAAACTCTCTGGTTAGCTTATTACCAAAATCGGTCCCACCGAGTTTGTGTAATCGGTCCTACCGAGTTTGCCTGACCAACTCTCTGGTTAGCTTATTACCAAAATCGGCCCTACCGAGTTTGTGTAATCAGTCTCACCGAGATTACGTTATGCCCTAACCCTAACCATATCGGTCCTACCGAGTTGCATGTCGGTCCCACCAAAAATCCTAACGATCACTAGGTTTACTAAATCGGTCTGACCGAGTTTGTTGATTCGGTCCCACCGAGATTGGTAAATTGTGTGTGACGGTTAGATTTTGTGTGGAGGCTATATATACCCCTCCACCTCCTCTTCATTTGTGGAGAGAGCCATCAGAACGAACCTACACTTCCAGCATCCTATTTCTGAGAGAGAACTACCTACTCATGTGTTGAGGCCAAGATATTCCATTCCTACCATATGAATCTTGATCTCTAGCCTTCCCCAAGTTGCTTTCCACTCAAATATTCTTTCCACCAAATCCAAATCCTGTGAGAGAGAGTTGAGTGTTGGGGAGACTATCATTTGAAGCACAAGAGCAAGGAGTTCATCATCAACACACCATTTGTTACTTCTTGGAGAGTGGTGTCTCCTAGATTGGCTAGGTGTCACTTGGGAGCCTCCGACAAGATTGTGGAGTTGAACCAAGGAGTTTCTAATGGCAAGGAGATCGCCTACTTCGTGAAGATCTACCGCTAGTGAGGCAAGTCCTTCGTGGGCGACGGCCATGGTGGGATAGACAAGGTTGCTTCTTCGTGGACCCTTCGTGGGTGGAGCCCTCCGTGGACTCGCGCAGCCGTTACCCTTCGTTGGTTGAAGTATCCATCAACGTGGATGTACGATAGCACCACCTATCGGAACCACGACAAAAACAGCCGTGTCTCCAATTGTGTTTGAATCCTCCAAACCCTTCCCTTTACATTCTTGCAAGTTGCATGCTTTACTTTCCGCTGCTCATATACTCTTTGCATGCTTGCTTGTTATGTATTGTGAGTGTTAAACTTGTGCCTAAACTCCACTTAAACTTAAAGAAGTTAAAAACTGCAACTTTTGGTACTTAGTGTCTAATCACCCCCCTCTAGACACATCTTCTCGTTCCCTTTCACTTGGTGAACTTATAATCTCCCACCTGAGGTGCCACCACTAAAGCCAGATGACCCAGATTATCAACTCGGGGTGGATGATCTTCTCTGCTCCACACGATGGGCTGCTCGGACCAACGTAAGTAGCGGGGTACTGCCGGATCAACAGTGTTAACTGCCCTCTTATGAAGCTTCTGATCGCGCTTGCACAAGCTAGTGGTAAAAACATGATACTGCCCACTGTTCAACTGCTTCGGGTGACTCTGATAACCCGATTGCTGGTGATTCCCCTGATTATTCTGCTGGTTTTGACAACTTTGGTTGTTCTGGTTGCCCTGGTTACCCTGAAATCCTGAGTTTGAACCGCCTCCGCCGTAACCCGGCCCGTGAGACCCTGGACCTGAAGCGCCAGACGGACCCTGCTCATACCGGAAGAGATATGAGTTTTTGAACTCCTTCATAATAAAGCAATCCTTCCAGAGGTGCGTGGCCGGAACCTCCTTCGTCCCGTGCTTTGGGCAGGCCTGGTTTAATAGGCGCTCCAGATTCATGCCTCCGCCACGCTGGGGCGGTTTACCCTTACGACGTTGCGCATTGCCCTGCACATTTGTGTTAGCCACAAAATCCGAATTGTTCGTTTTACGCTTACCATTGTTCCCATGGCCCGCCTGGTTGTGCTGCTATCCCTTTGCACCACCATGCTTCTTTCCCTTCTCCGGCTTCTCTTCGTCAGACTCGGGATCCTTGGTATTTATCAGAATTAGTGTATTTAACCAAAGCTGCCATAAGTGTTCCAATTTCTGCTTCAGCGACTTAGACCGGCAATTACCCTCCAATGTTATGATTGCCATATCAACATTGATGCGGTCCGATGAATGCAAGATTTCTGAAACCCGGCGCACCCAATGAGTCATTGATTCGCCCTCTCCTTGGACACAAGCAGCCAGATCCACGATCGACTTGGGTTGTTTGCACGTATCTTTGAAGTTTGCTATAAACCGGGCCTTCAACTCGTCCCATGAACTGATGGAGTTAACTGGCAGGCTCTTTAACCAAGTACGAGCCGTTCCATCCAGCATCATGGTGAAGTACTTTGCGCACGCCTCTTCGTCCACATCCAGCATCTCCATTGCCATTTCATAACTCTCGACCCATGTCTCGGGGGGTAAATAGGCGGTGTAGTTAGGCACTTTACGCGGGCCCTTAAAAATCCTTAGGCAGTCGCACATTACGCAGAGCCGGGATGAGACACGGTACTCCCCAAGAGCTGAAAACCGGTCCTCATTGTACTGACGTCGTTGGTTGAAACGACACCGGTTGAGGATTCACGTACTGTGCTGCTAACTGCGCTGCTAACTCGGCCTCCCGACGCGCTCTGCCATTATCCACCATGTCCTGGGCATTGGCACCACCGTGCGCCGGATTAGGTCCCCGAGGGGCGTCACGGTTTCGCGCACTACTTGACACAGCCGGTTCCTCAATGTGCCTGT